>NC_134548.1:125020582-125323612 GCF_050624435.1 Tenrec ecaudatus | reverse complement strand
CTGTTCTTTAAGATCAAAAGGATGACAATAACATAATAGTTTACTGAGAAGTCTGGTTTATGCCTTTGTTCTAATATAATCATTACTATTGTCCCCAATCACTCTCAAAATTGTCCCAGAATGAATGATCATTGTCATGGTCACCTTATTTATACACTAATCCCAAAGAAGTAGGGCATTGACTAAGCAACTAGCTGTTCATATCACGTTGTGATACACTCATTACCCTAAGAAATGGCAGAGAGAGAGCCTCTGAGCTATGAGAACTTTGTGTCTAAGAGACACAGTGGTACTATGAGTACACATATAAGAGATCAAGTACACTAAAAATCACATCAGTGGGGTAAAAAAGAAACTGTTCTGAAATTGATTGTGGTAAATATTGTAAAATTCTTCTTGATACAATTGAACTATTGAATTGTGTGACATGTGGATTAAGTGCCAATAAAACTTTTAAAAAATCTAATGCCACATGTTGGAATTATGTAGCAAAAGGCTCTTAATTCTTTTTGAGTTTAATTGTAATGGTTTGCTCGAAAAGAGAGAGAGAGAGAGAGAGAGAGAGAGAGAGAGCTTGTGCGTGTTCATTTGCTAAATCGTGCTGTAAGTTCTCCGCAGGTGGGAAAGGAAGTTTGCAATCCAGATGATCTTTTTCTTTGCACTGTACCCCTGGACACATTCCACAATTCAGTACCAAGTGGGACTAAGAAAAGGATATAATTAATATCCATTTCTTCTAATTACCCTTTAGCACTTTCTTACAATGCATTCATATGTGAGATAAAGGAGACATGGAGTCAGAAATGATAAACTTTATCTCAAAGGCCTACGTGAGCAACATAATATTGCTCTGCGCACAATTTTTTAAAAAGAAGATCTTTATCTAGTGTGACACCATCTGACATTGACCGAGGAGTGAAACTGGAAGTAGCCATCTATTCTTTAGGCCAATAAGACTTCTAGGGTACCCGTGAATTGTAGAGTGATTTATAAAGCAGTACTGGGCAAAGAGAGGACAGTATTCTGATGTTCCAACTTACTTGCCCTTGGCTCAAAAGATATTGGGAGAAAGATGAAGGCCATGACCCCAGTTTCCTAGTCAAAGAGGAAGAGAAAACTTCAGGGAGTAATGGATTCAGAGACGTTGAACTTCTGCACACGGAAAACAGCCATCGTTGCTATTGTATCTTGGAAACATCCTTCCAAACTCATGGAAAAGTAGAAGTCTTACAAGAGCCCTGGCAGCATATCCATTAAATGACTTGATGACCCATTTGGACTTAGCTCATGGGTTTTAGTCACTGTCCATGTCACTCAACAGCGCCACCAGGACTCCTTATCATCCACACACTGCACATTTAAACCAAAGCAAATGAAATTCAAATTTGCCATAAAGTCAATTCCAACTCATAATGACCCTATGAGAGAGTAGCATATGAAGTTTTACTTGTAAAATCCTTGACTTTGTTCTAGGAGGTATCTGACATCAACCTACACTGCTACTTCTTTGTGTAACAAAAAAAAGGAAAGAAAAATAAATATTGCTTACTTCTTAGGAAATCAGACATCTACTCAGAGTTTCTCTCTCCTGTCTATTTGGATAATGACACTGTGTAATGAAAATTTAAAACAGATCTTTTTTTCTTCTTCTTCCTTCCCGTGAAGCCTTGTAATAGCCATATATGCAAAAACTTTATCTTGGGTTCTTTGTTTTAATCTCTGAGCTAAATATTTTCTTTTGTTCATTTTAATTTTTTCCCTGTAGGCACTCCATTGGTGATAATTGTAGGAGACATATTTAAGAAAATAATACTCCTCTAATAGCACTGTAGTCAAAGAATCATTTTCATTTGTTTCCGTGCGATGAAGATTAATAATAAGGATATACTTGTTTATTACAATTTCATGTTTTCCCCTCCAGCAGAAATATTGATATAAATGTCAAGCAATGAAAACAGGATCGCTTATGTAGTAGTATTGCTATTCCAATTGTTGTCTCTACACAAGAGGTTATGGTTACAGCGAACTATTCAGCGCTACCTGAGCCATACACTTTACATTTGCAATCAGGCTATTACAGATGAACTGTGAAAATTGGAGAGCTTTTTATGATAATTGGAAGATGTTTTCCTTGAAGCATGTAAGGCCCTTGAGAGAGCTTGAATTACTTGTCTGTAATTTTGTTATAAGCTTTAATGCTATTTATTTAATTCGAAGCTTATTGCTCTGGAATATATTTTCCCTGTGTCTTTCTATTGAGTGACATACGTGCTATATTCTCAATAATGTTTTTTATTTTGAATATCATTATACATTTTATTTGGCTTGCTCTAAACTTCAAAGAGTTATTTTCTCGTATGGTAGGATTCATATACAAATGAAACTACCTTTGGATTTAAAATGTATGCCTGGAAATAGAGACCTGCTAACTTTGATTCTACCTGGGTCTTTGTCTGAGTAGACCCGACCCAACACATTGGGCTGCTAACTGCAAGTTCAGTAGTTTGAAAACATCAGTCACTCCTCCGGGCAAAGACAAGGCTTTCTACAATTGTAAAGAATCAGTCTCACCCTGCTCTGCAGGGTCACTATGAGTCTGAATTGACTCATTGGCAATGAGTTAGAGACTAAGAATCTGTAATCCAAGTGTCCAATATTTTATGCCGTACATAATCACTTGTGCTTGTAATTTTCCTCTTTCTCGATATAGTTCTTGTCTATTTGGGTTGGTCTTCTCCATGGTGTTTGAATACCTAGCTCATGCCCATTCCCACATTTATGGTCTTGCTTAAACCATATTTCTTTTTAGAGAAAACCTTTTATCTGCCTAGAATGCCCTTTCTGTACTTCAAAACCTCGTCAAATCCCCTCATACTCCACCTCCATGAATATTTACATTACTCCTGCCCAGATGATGTATAATATTTACTTTCTCATAGTACTTATTTTCAGACCTCTACTTTGACTCCACATCATATATACTAGTGCTTTGATTCTCTAGAGACTGGAAACACAGAAAAGCACCATCTGACACAGTGATCGCAAAGCTAAAGTATGATAGGCACAAAGTTTAATAAAGGTTTTCATACACAATTCCAATTCTTAGTGAACTTGAGGATGGGATTCCAAAAATTTTAACTTCTATGACACAGAGAAAAATGATAGCTACAGAGAAGAATGATAGCTACATCTAAGGTCCCATTGATTTTAAGATACACTATAATTTTATGTACGCAACACTCAAAAAGATACTACCCATAAAACTATGCTAAATGTTTATCACTTCGAATTGACATTTTATACATATTGAAACAGCATTTATTTTTATTTAGCCAATGTATTGTTTATTATAGCATTTTTAAAGTACTGAACTAAAAAGGGTAAGGCATTTGATAGCATTTAAAGAATTTCTGGAATTTTTTTCATGTACACACTTTTGTAGTACAGTGCAATTGTGCTTAAAGATCTGAGATCAATCCTTTTTCTCTGCTACTTGAAAATGTCGTAATCTTGAGCATATTGATTAAATTATTTAGCTTTGGTTTTCTCATCTACAAAATGGGTCAATAATGTTTTACTTCTCATTAGTTAAAGCAGTATAAATTAGATAATGGGCAAATGTTAGTTTTTCATTATACATGAGTAGATTTAGCCTCCTAAAACTTAGTACACTCTTTTTTCTTAAATGATTCTTTAAATTCTAGTATGTTTAATTGTGGTAGCATGCTTTCATTATGTCTCTGACTGAAGATTCATTATGATTATTTGTGTTTTAGAAAATGAATAGATATCCCCTTTTATATGATTGTGTGAAGAACCCTGGTGGCACTGTCCCACAAATGCTGGACTTCTTATTGCAAGGTTGGTGGTTCAAAATCACCAGCCACTCCTTGGGATAAGGATGAGACTATCTGCTCCCATAAAGACTTACCGTCTCAGAAATCCTATATAGGGTCACTATGCATCAGAAGTGACTTCATGGCAGTGGGTTTATAGGACTGTATAGAGTTTGGTGTTCATATAAGCTTACTCAAAGTAGCTGAATTATATGAAGAAGGAGACATCAGAATTGGAGTAAGTCTTAGTAACAACCTTGCTGAAATTGAGGAGGACTTGAGAAGGACCCGATGAAGATCCAGGACTTCGGCCTCAGTATGGATTACAACTCAGTGTTTGAAAAAAACCCAAATCCACACAACTGGGCCAAAAGGTAGCATGAGGATAAATGGAGATAGATTGAGGTTATGAAAGATTTCATCTTGCTTGGATCCACAATCAATGTTCATAGAGGCGGTGGCCAAGAGATCAAATGATGCATTGCATTATTTATATCTGCTGCACTAAACCTCTTTAAAAGACCTGGCTTACACCATGATATTTTCAATCCCCTGCTATGCACGTGGAAGCTGGATATGAATAAAGAAGCCCAAAGAAGAGCCAATGCATTTGAATTATGGTGCTTGGGAAGAAAATTGAAAGTACAATGGACAAAGACCAAACAAATTTGTCTTGCAGAAGTCCCTCTGGAGTGCTCCTTCTAGGCAAGACTGGAGGGACTTGGTTTTACGTAATTTGGATGGATAATTAGGAAGGAACAATCACCTGAGAAGGATATCCTGCTTGCTAAAATGGAGGAGTTCAAAAAAGGAGACCCTGGATGAAATGGTGACCCAGTGGCTGTAGCAATGGGTGCAAACATAATTGTGAAGATTTTTGAGGATAGTGCTTGACCGGGCTATGTTGCATTCTGTTGGGCATAGGAACGCTAGGAGTTGGAACAGGCTAGAGGGCACCAAACAACATCATCAACACTCAAAATAAGAGGTGTTTCTGCTTCCATAAAGATGTATAGCTTTGGAAACCCTGTGAAACAATTCTTTTCAGGACGTCTGTGGGTGGTAGCTAAATGTAATAGATTTTCCCCAGGATCTACTTTGTCTATTTGAACTTCATTCTTTGTAGTATATAAACCAGAAACCAATACTTATCAGCAATATACTATTGTGGTTGCAAGTGTGCATAAACAAATACTTATCTTGGAATAAGATAAAAATAGCATAATGAACTTTCTGCAAACAAAGACTAGACAATAGTATTAGACTGACCAACACACACTTTGGTGCCTCAAATGTTAGACTTGTTTCTGGCTATATTTGACCTGCTGATACAAAAATGGGCACCAGTTTCCCTCTATCTGCTCTCGTTCTTTAGATACAGAATATATGGCCTATACCACTGTTCACTCTGCTTGCCCATTAAAAATCAGTATATTTTTAAGTAATGTTAGCTTGCCTGAGATATAAGATGGGCACACTGACTTTATTTAATGTAGTTGATGTTTACTAAATATATAGATAAAATTGTACTTCACATGTTCTTCCTTGGTCCAAAGGTATACTTGGACAGTGGAATTGTCCCCAAGTATCACTTCACCTTTATTGGGAAATAAGTAGCAGGCAGTTTGTGGTAGCTGTAAATCATTTATCAATTTGAGAGGATGAAGAGTAAAGGTGTAGAGCCTAGCGTGTCAATCAGGTCATAGTCAATGAGGCCTCTGTGTGTGCATGGCCTTCTGAAGATTCTGGGAATTCCTGTATTCCTCCTTGGATGTGCGAGACACCTTTTTGGCTCACTCCCTGAGAGACTCTCTATGGATAAGACACATGGATCTATGCTGATGGCAGTGAGAACCCTGGACCTAGAGGAGCCACGTGAAGACCCATGCCAGCACTGAGATGCGTTCACCGTCAGTGGATCCACAAGACTATCCACCCACTGGCTTGTAATCCTCCTGCATTTGGCATCATTGCATGTATTTTGAGAGTCTGAAGAGGACGCTATAGATTGGTATTGGCTAATATCAGACTTAGGGGCTTGGTCTGGATTGGGCTGGGATGTTTTCTAAATATTCAAATGCTCTGATATATAAAGCTCTTTCTTATATGGATGTGAGTGTCTCCCTGGATTTGTTTCTCTAGTCTACCTGGACTAGCACACAGTTCCAATTTGTTATATTTAAAAGGAGGCAGAAGTAATGGCTATTGTTGTTGTTAGATACCTTCGAGTTGGCTCTGACACATAGCGACCCCATGCAGATGAAACGAAACCCTGCCCGGTCCTGCACCATCCTTATAATTATGCCTATCCCTGAGCCCATCAATGCAGCCCCTTGGTCAATTCATCTTGTGGAAAGTCTTTCCCTCCACTTTACCAAATATTATGTCCTTCTCCTGGGACTGATCTCTCCTGGCAACATGTCCAAAGTATGTAAGGTGAAGTCTTGCCAACCTTATCTCTAAGGGGAACTCTAGCATTTCTTCTTCCAACACAGATCAGTTGTCCTTGTAGCAGCCCATGGTGCTTCCAATATTTGTCACCAGCACCACAATTCAAATGCATAGATTCTTCTACAGTCTAACTCATTCAGTGTCCAACTTTCACATGCATATGATGCAATTGGTAATACCAGCACTTGGGTCAGGCACCCATTAGTCCTCAAAGTAACATGCTTGCTCTTCAATCTTCTAAACAGGTCTTGTGCAGCAGATGTATCTAAGGCAATATGTCTTTTGATCTCTTGACTACAATAAGCATTGGTTGTGGATCCAAGCAAGACAAAATCCTTGAGAACTGAAACCTTTTCTCCATTTACCATATTACTCTTGGTCCAGTTTTGTAGATTCTGGTCTTCTTACATTGAGTTACCATCCACATCGAAGGCTACCATCCTTGGTCTCTAATAGCAATTGCTGTAATGTTTCCTAACTTTCAGCAAGTAAGATTGTGTCATCTGTGTATTGCATGTTGTTAATAGCTTTCCTCTGATCCTGATGCTGCACTTTTCTTCATAGACTCCAGCTTCTCTGATGATCTGTTCAGTATACAGATTGAACAAGTACAGTGAAATAATATTCCCCGATATACATCTTTCCTTATTTTAGCCCATGTGAAATTCCCTTGTTCTGTTCGCACAGCTGCCTCTTGATCCATGTACAAGCTCCTCGTGAACACAAGGTTCTGAATTTCCATTCTTCTCCAGGTTAGCCACAGTTTATTATGATCCACACAGTCAAATGACTTTGCATTGTCAATGAAACACACGTAAACAGCTTTCTGGTATTCTCAGATTTGAGCCAAGATCCATCTGACATCAGCAATGACATCCTTTCTTCCACATCCTCTTCTGAATCAGCCTGAACTTCTGGCGACTCGCTGTCCAGGTGAGGCTGTAACTGTTGTCGAAGATCCTAAGTAATATGCACTTGTGTGCAGTATCAATGACTTAGTTCTATAGTTTGACCATTCTGTTGGGTCCCCTTTCTTTGGGATGGCACAGCCATGGAACTCTTCCAGTCGGTTGGATCGGGTAGTTGTCTGCCAAATCCCCTGGCATAGATGAGCGAGCGCTCCCATCGGTTCCTCAGCTTGCTGACACATTTCACTGCGCATTCCATCAATTCCTGGAGACTTGTTCATTGATGCATTCAGGGAAATTTGCCTCAATTTATACTCTGTGTACTCCAAATTCCAATCTGTAGAAAACTTTTGAAACGGTTTCTCTTTACCACCAGCAAATGAAGATCCCGAAGGCTTTACCTGATTCCCTTCACCATAGCTGACTCTTCTCTAAGAAACCATCCCTTCAGTCACATTTCAAGTGCCCCAAGACTCAAGGGGCCCATTTGCCAGCAGTATCCCTAAAAATACTCTGTTTCCTTTGTTTAGGCTTTCAGGATTTGAAACTGCTTCGAAGCTATGCATAAGGTGTTAGGCAGATTTTTTTTTTCCTTCGAAGTGTGGAGCTGATTCTTTCTTAGTTGTCTCGTCTTAGTCTGGAAATTCCACTGCAACCCTTAGGTGACCCTGCTGGCATTTGAAGTATCAGTGACATATCTTCCAGCATCAGAGCAACATGTAAGCCTCGACAGTAGGAGAAACTGACAGACAAGTGGAAACGGGGCTTAGTTCTTACACAATAAATAAGACCCTGATGGCATAGTGGGTTATGTGTTTAACTTCTAACCACAAGTTCAGCTATTCAAGCCCACAAGCAACTTTTCAAGAGAAAAATGAGACTGTTTGCTCCCATAAAGATTTAAAACCCCAGAAAACCCCAGAAACTTCACTCTGTCCTCTATGGTGGATATACGTCTTAATTGACGGACTGTCAGTTTGGTACAATAAATAGAGATTCAAATATTCTGAAACCCCAAATGGAACTGTCAGAATTAAGCTCCTTTATTACAATTAAAATGCTCCAGTCTTGCTAGAAGATAATACAACCTCACCACCTATGCACAGAAACTCTTTAAAAAGTTATAATTTTTCTTATATAGAAGCTTGGAGTCAGCCTCACCTTTGAGATGTTTAATACGAATTATCCATTGACTTCTATATATTAAAATGTGTTCGGGAATGTTGACTGCATAATTAGAAGAAGAAAATTTCAATCCTCAACTTATTGATGAAAATTGAAGTCTTACATTCCTGACACACGATATTGCCCTCACGCCTTCCATATGTGTCCTGTTACATTTTCCACTGTTCCAGCTGTGTTCTGACTTTGCATTATCCAATGTGTCATCTGTGTTTCCATTGCCCAGCCTCCCATGCCCAGAAGCAAAACCCGCTGGCATCTAATCAACTCTAACTCAGAGTGACCCTATAGGGCAGAGAAGAACTAGCCCTTTACTTTCCTAAACTTTTCAGTTTTTTGGAAGACTGGTGAGTCCCAACCACTGACCTTATGATTGGCAGCTCAATGAGTAACCAAGGTCATAGGTCCACATACAGCTTCCCTTGGATGCCCCCTAATACCTTTTTCTTTTTCAAGTATTCCTTGCCTTTTTTGTCTTATCCTGCCATTTTTTATTCTAAATTCTCATATTTCAAACCTGAATGATACATTAATAAATTAGTATAACAAACGACACTGTAACATGGTATCCAAGAAAAGGTGCTGTCGTCTATCCAATGCAGTGTTCTGAAGCAGTGCCCCAATTAGCCCAGGAAGAGGCCTACAAACCAAAACACCAGGGAAAAATTGTTTGGGGGCTGTGTTATTTATCTTACATCAAAACACTGCACTTTGCCTAGAAGGCAGGCTTGGTAATTCTGATCTGCTTTGAGAGACCTTGGAGTCAGGTGTGGGCTTTTCAAGGAGGTAAATAAGAAGATCATTTTCATTACTGAAGAATGCTTTCACTTACAAATGGTTCACTGCAGGGTTCCTTTAAAGAGGTTCTCTCAACATTCTTTTAAGTATATGTTGATCATTGACTACTCCTCTGAAAATTTGAGGAGCAGAGAGACAAATAGCTAAAGTGTTAGGAATTCCTGCCAAGGGACTATCATTGAGAAGAAGATAAAATGCCTTAAACAGTGTAATGTAAGTTTGATTTGTATAAAATTGAAGCCAGACATTAACTTCCAAAACTATGTGCACAGCCTAGAAGAGCAGGCTGATAATAAAATATTCCCGAGAAGAAGTTCTTCACATCACTACATAGATTCCTTTTTTAAATCTTTTTTTAGGTTGTTGTTATTGTGAATCAGTTGGGTGAGTTACATTTCAATCCATCAATTTGGCATCCAACAGTTTTAACTACTTATCACCTCCCCTAACCCCCAGCAGTTTACCCTACTCCCTCCTACTTTCTATTGCAGTACTCCCTTGACCTAAGTTAATACCTACCAACCCTGTAGTACAGTGTTTCTCATCCTGTGGGTCGCGATAAATTTGAGGCTTGAACAACCCTTTCACAGGGGTTGCCTAAGAACCATTGGAAAGCACATATTTCCAATGGTCTTAGGCACTGAGAGACCGCTTGTCTATCCGTCTCCAGGAGGGTCTGGCCACATGCAGATACACCCACATACAAGTACCCGCCATGAATACTGTTACCCATGCTACAGCATGCTTCAAGACAAAATTTCATTTATTTGTAGTTAGAAATAAATATTCTGCAATATATAATTACATGTTGTTTTCTGATTAATCACTATGCTTTAATTATGTTCAATTTGTAACAATGAAAATTTGATATTTACATTATGATTCATAACAGTAGCAAAATTATAGTGATGAAGTAGTCATGAAAATAATTGTATGGTTGGGGGTCACCACAACATGAGGAACTGTATGAAAGGGTCACAGCATTAGGAAGGTTGAGAACCACTGCTCTAGTATATTGCTTCATCTTCTCTCCTTTCCCACCCCACCCCCATCTTGGTAACTTTAGCAGTCTATTCCCTAGGGACTGAAAGCCTTGATTTTTTCCCCCTATAGCAGTGGCCTCATGTAATATTTAAACTTCTGTAATTGACTAAGTGCAGGCAGCATAATGTTCTCTAGGTCCATCATGCATCATTTTTGCTTTTCAGAGCTACATAATACTGTGTGTATGTATCAACCCCAGCAGAATAGAGTGCTGTGGGAGTGTTAATTGATGCCAGCATCGGTAAAGAAGGAAAATGTGTGGTAGCATGTGTGACCTCAGCCACAGAGAAATTGACTTGGGGATGATACAGAGCTTGATATTCCTTCCAGCTTGTGAAGTTTGAAATGTCAGAGGAATGTACCCCCATGCTATCTATCTTTGTTATGTGTCATTGAGTTGGTTCTGACTCATAGTAACCTCATATACAACAGAATGAAATACTACCTAGTCTTGTGCCATTTGGGTTGTTTCCATGTTCTTGAGACTGTGAGCAGTGTTGCAGTGAGTGTGTCTGTTCATCCTATGACTTTCACTTCTTTAGGATCTATAACCAGCAGAGGGATTGCTGAACCATACAGAATGTCTATTGAATGGACTCTATTTCTAGTTGTGTGAGGCAGCACCATATGTGTCTTCACAAGGCTTTTAAATACTTACAGACCCAAGAGCAGTGTGAGAGGGTTACAATCGTTCCATACCCTCTTCTGCATTTGTTGATTACTGTTTTGTGGTTGTTGTTGTTGTGTTTTATTTTGACTTATTGTTAGTGTAAGGTGGTATGCTATCACTGCTGTGATTTGCATCTCCTGGTATGACTAATGATCACGAACCTAGACTTTTGAAGGGAAGAGGTTCTGGAAATGGGTGTTAAAATTGACCAGTGCTGTGATGATGTTACATTAAGATCCACAACAAAGCACACTGACTTAAACAAAAAATAAAATGTATTCATTGAAGGTCACCTGGAAAGTTGATTGATCTAAGCTGAGTTCAGCTGGGCTGGGCTCCATACCACAATTTGACCCCCGGTCTGCTCTATGTATATAGTTTTCATTTTTCTCAGATCAGAAGCCATCATATGACTTGTTCTTCTCGTGATGATGGCAGAATTGCAAAAGAAATGAGCAGATATTCACAATACCTCTTCATTTCTAAATATGGGATTGTCAATGTATCTATTCCATACGCTGAAGCAAATCATATGGACAAGGGCAATACCAATGGGGAAAGGAAATAAATAGTTTCTATTTTTGGCAAAATGAATGATTGAAAATAGTGCTTTCCTTCAACTATAAAGTTGAGAGATGAAAAAAATAACCCTGAAATTATTTACTAAGATGTTGTATCATAAAAATGTAAAAACAAAACTACCTTACTGTAATTGGTTTGACTCAAACTCATAGCAACCCTATAAAACATAGGAGAACTGCCCCTGTGGGTTTTTGAAGCTGTACATCTTTATGGGAGTAGAAAGACTCATCTTTCTCCCATGGAGCAGCTGGTGTATTCAAACTGTTGACCTTTAGGTTAGCTTCATCCCATTGAGCCCACCTTGCACCAGGGCTCACTTGAGTACAACAAGATTGTTTCTCTAGGGAATAAGATCATACTGGTCATCAAATTCTTAAAGGAGACAAGGGAATTACATCTATTTCCATTTGGGAACTTTTCACTGGGGGGGGGTGTTATTCATTTGTTTATTTATTCAAGGAAATTAATGGTATTATTATTATTGTTAATATTATTCAAGGAAATTGATGACATCAGATTTATTTATTATTATTATTTTTCACAGGTTTGAAATAAAATTGTATGTCCAAGTCCATTTCAATTTTACTTTCCTTTTTCTTCCGGCCATTTACACCAATATTTTGATCTGCAGGGTTTTTAAAGGCTGTGAGCCTTTGCTCTCATATGTTCATTGTTGTGGTCGTTTTTGTTGATAAATCCTATTCAATATAGTTACACAGCCTATCACAACAAAGACAATCCTGTTAAACTCCCACCAATATGCTTCTCCTTCACGTTCTCTCCCATTGTGCCTCAGCCTTTCTGAAATTTCCTACCCCTCCCCTCACCAAGTCCCTGCCCCTGCTCCTGTCCCTCACACCCTCAGAGTTCGCAAAGTCTTACCTTTTTGGTACAAAAACCACTTTTATTGTTCTTTGTTTTTCCTTATAAAAATGGTGCCATTGAATCTTTGTAAGATTAACTGTGCTAAGCATCATATTTTCTAGTTTTGTCCTTGTCTTATGGTGTCCCCAGGAGTTGTCATTGGTTTTCGTTGATGCATAGATAATATTCCAAAATATGGATTTACCAGAGTGTATCTCTATAATTGGAGGGATTTTTTTGTTTTCATGATTTTGATGTGATGGAAATTGCTGCAATAAACATAGGTGTGCATATGTTTATTCATGCTGTATTTTTATTTCTTTAGGGTATCTATCCATGGGAGATTGCTGCATCACAAAGCACTCATGTTTGCATTTGTTTAAGGAAGCACCATACTGCTTTGCATAATGGTTGTACAATCCTACAGCCCCACCGGCACTGTATGAGTGTTTCCATCTCTCACCCTCCTCTCCAGAACTTATTTATTTGTGCTTCGTTGGATTTTGCTAAGTGTCCGTGTGAAGTGGTATCTCATTTGCATTTGTGTTTCTTTTATTGCTAATGAACTCAAACATTTCTTCATATGGTTGTTGGCTGCCTGGATGTCATCTGTGGTAAATTGTCTCTCAGTATAGTGTGTCCATTTTTGATTGGATTATTTATATTTTTTGTTTATAATTTTCTATAGATTTGGGGGAATTAGCCTTTGATCTGAAGTATCATTACTAAAGACTTTTTCCAAAGACCTGGAATTTAGTTATGTATGCTCCAATTTCCCAGTGAACTTGAGGTGGGGGGTGATTGATTTCCATAAAGCTGTGCATTTTGAAGGAGCCTTAGTGACATAGGGGGTTGCAGAACTGGGCTGCCAATCACAGGCTGAGCACTTCAGAATCACCAAAGGCTCCCTAGAAGAAAATCAAAGCTTTCTACTCCTGTAAAGACGTCTAGCCCTAACAACCCTGAGTGTGAATTTGATGCATTTCAAAGTCAGACTTGATTTGACAGAACTCTACCCAGTCAAATTTTAAATTGAAACAGTTTGCTTCTGGAATTTAGCTAACACCTCATAGTGAAAGAATATAATACAAGTGGGGAAAAGAAATATATAATTTCAGATTCCAGTCTAACCATTCTCCAGCTATGCGATCTCAAGTATGTAACTAAATCTCTATGTGATTTGTTTTCCTTATCTGTAAAAAGGAAAGCGCAGTTCCTGTAATACAAGGTCATTCTGAGGATTCCATGAGATGATACGTGTACAACACTTGTCACAAACAATGTATTCATGATCACCAATGTTACACTAATGTGTTTATTCTTTCTCTGTGACATGAATGAATGTGCACAGTGAGAAAGGAGACCTGATGCAATAGCAGGTTATGAAATTAGCTGTGAACTATTGCTCTATGTGAGAGAGATGAGGCTGTCTGTTCCCTTGCAAACCCTAAAGGGCACTTCTGCTCTGTCACATAGGGTCTCTATGCGCAGGGGTAGAATTCGAATAGACTTGAGGACAATGGCTTTGGTGTGGTTTATACCATAAGAGTTCCTGGGTGACCCAAAGCCCAAGTGTCAGCCACTGGAGATCCCCTCATAGAGGGGTTTAGGAGAGGAGATGGGTCAGTCAGGGTGCGAGGTAGTCCCGATGAAGAGCACAGCTTTCCCTCAGATCCTGGATGCTTCCTCCCCCCAACTACCATGATCCGAATTCTACCTTGCAGGGCTGGATAGGGCAGAGCCTGTACACTGGTACATATGAGGGCTGGTGGCACAGGGAATCAAGGGTGGATGATATCTTCAGGACCAAGGGTGTGAGGGGCGATGCTGGGAGAGTGTAGGGTGAGTGGGTTGGAAAGGGGGAACTGATTACAGGGATCCATATGTGACCTCCTCCCTGGGAGAGGGATGGCAGAGAAGGGGGGGGAAGGGAGACTCCGGATAGGGCAAGATATGACAAAATAACGATGTATAAATTACCAAGGACACATGAGGGAGGGGGTAGCGGGGATGGAGGGGAAAAAAAAGAGGACCTGATGCAAAGGGCTTAAGTGGAGAGCAAATGCTTTGAGAATGATTGGGGCGGGGAATGTATGGATGTGCTTTATACAATTGATGTATGTATATGTATGGATTGTGATAAGAGTTGAATGAGTCCCTAATAAAATGTAAAAAAAGAAAAGGAAAAAAAAGAAAGAAAAGAAAATGATTAGGGCAAAAAATGTACAGATGTGAATTATAAAATTGATGTATGTATATGTATGGACTGTGATAAGAGTTGTATGAGCCCCTAATAAAGCGTTTAAAACAAACAAAAAAAAGAGTTCCTGGGTGATGCAAACGCTTTGTATTTGACAACTGACTGCAAGGTTAGTGGTTTGACCCCACCCAGCAGTGTCATGGAAGAAAGGCTTGGTGATCGCAACCTAGAAAACCCTATGGAGCAGTTCTACTCTATGATACCAAGAGTTGAAATTAACATGATAAAAACTTAGTACTATGAGATATTAATGAATAAATTCTTAATATCGTGCCTTCTTATCCGTTGGCTTGTGAGAGCAGTTTTTAACTACTTCCTTCTAGACTAGACCCAGGATGTGGTCATATTTGTATTTGTCATTTTTGTGAAATCTCTTCAGGTTTTTATTTCCTGCTGTGAATGCTACGGGGGTAAAGTAACTTCTTGTTCTCCGGGAAGAGACTGCAAAGGCCAAAAAGAAACTGAACTTTGTCATCCTAATCACCATTCTCTTTTGACATAATAGAGAGTTCAGAAGAGAAAAATAATTCTTAGCAAATGAAGTGCTTTTTGAGCAATAATGGAAAACGTCCTGGAGATGTTGTTTTTTCACAAATTACCACTACTGACCTCCAAACTACATCAATTGAGACATTTTTTGTTCTTTGAACCATGCCACATATTGAGTGCGTGCTCTGGGATGGAATAAATTGGACTGTTTTAAATCCTATTCCGGGTAGTAAAAATGCTGTGAATTTGGGAGATTTCATGTGGATCTAACAGTGCGTCCTGCTGCATTTAGTTATTTTATTATAGCTTAAATAATCTTTCAACTGTAAGCCTAAGAGGTTATATATTTAGCATTATGTACCATTCAGTTACAAAATGGCAGCTGTATAATTAATGAATTATATGCTTTAGAATGCGATCTATCTTCCTACATATGCATATATGTGCGAGAAATAGTACTGAAGCTATAGATAAGGCACTTCCTAACATACCATACCCATTGTAAAATAACAATAATAAGGCCAGATTAAGTATCTTAGATATTTAAAATCGGAAATGTTTTTATATTTCATTCATTAAATTCTAATGAGAATGGCAATACAAAGGAAAACCATAAAGGAACCAAATTATAAATTGTGGTAAGTGCTCTGGAGAAGATAAGCTGATGATAAAGGATATACACCCTACAAAAGAACTGGAAATAGCCCACCTGGACAAAAAACCATCTTCCATGCATTTTAAGATTGCTGTGCATTAATTTAGTTATATACCGCACAATGAAAGCTCAAATAATGCTCCGCAGCTGTATTGTTATATTAGAGCTCTAGCTTCTTTTTTAACTAAGGAGGGAACATTAAAAGTTGATGGTATTTAACACAATACCTTACAAATCCATTTTATCCTATTATGGATTTTCTACTAAATTGTAAGCTTTCTTAAGGGCCCTACTTTAGATAAGGATAACCAACAAAGCAAAGCTCCAACATTTTCATAAAGTGCAGTCAACTTAGTAAACCGCAAACTAGGTCATCCCCTTCATATATGTTATTCACAAGAAAAAGGAAAGCTGCTCTACTTACGTGTTGAGCCAAGTATAACGTTTATAATGAAACCAGACAAGAGTGGGCTTAGACAAGCCTAAGTCAACCTCATTTATGAACACAGGTGAGATGTTTGCAATAAGAGCCATCAGACAAGTGTTGCTGAGGTCAAAACTCCATGCATCGTCTTCACTTCTTTACCCTTTCTGTGAATCAGCTGACAAGGCCTGTTAACTCTGCCTCTAAAGTACGGCCCAAATCCTGGCCGTTTTCCTGGTCTCCGCTACCACTGCCCTAGGCCAAGTCACCAACATCTTTCATTGCGGCGGCCTTTTTATTAATCTCTCTGCTTTGCCGTTACCACACTCGACTGGCCTTTAAAACATCATCAGATTATGCTCTTCCTTTATGAACACTCTCTAAAGCGTCTCATGATACACAGAGTAAGATCCAAACCTCTCGCTGCACTTTACGAAGTCACTGCATGATCTAGTGCTCGCCTGCCTCCTCAGTCCCAGCTCCTAACACGACTCTCCGCCACTGTAGCCATACTGACCTTATAGCCTTGGCATTGTCTGGCTCCGCTTTCGGGAAGCCCTCTCTCTAGCTGTCTGTACAGCCATATTATCCTCACGCAGGTCCTTGCTCACCTATCAGCTCCTCAGCCGACGCGCTCTAATCTGTGGCCCATGCCTTTATTATCCGCCCTCTTCTTCTCTTTCACACGGTATCCTCTCAGCCATCTTCATTTTTCTTCGAGGTACTTAATAATATCAATCTTTCCCAAATATTTGTTCAGAAATTCATTGTCTTCCCCCTAACACAAATGTAAGTCTAGGAGGGCAGGGCCTTTTCTTGTTCCTTGCTGTATTCCCGGCACCAAAAAGTGGGTTTGGTAAGTCGTAAAGATTTATTTAATGAACAGATGTATTCCAACCCTCCTCATTTTACATATGACAAAACTAACACCCAGAAATATGACTTCTTTGTGGCCACTTATCATCTCTCTTGAGTCACAGTTCAGTGCCCTTTATACTAGCCCACATGTTTTTCTCTGTCTAGGTCTCAAATCTAATTGAAAAGGACAATCCTATTCTCTCGTTGGCAGACTAATATTAAGAATACATTTCTGGAAATGTTTAATAAGCATATTGAAAGTCAGTCAATATGATAGTGAGACTTAGATATGGATTTTAGATAATGCTGGAGCAGTGATTTTTTTTTTTACATTAGCAGTTTCCTTTTACAGGTGAGGGTGGAAACGTCAGTTTCTTTGAGTGCATCTATTGCCAATATGGTATGGCATGGTAGGGCTGGGCATGCTGGGCTGTTGGCATTATTTTAGACCCAAACAGTCGCCAATTAGTTGGCTCAGATGGAAGTCCCAGAATTCAGAATCATGCAAAGAAGTGTTAGCGTTTATACAAGAGGACCACCGAGAAAGAACAGGAGATGGGACAAGGATGTGTACAGTTCACATCTCCACGGAGCAACGGAATCAAGTCATTGTGCAACGACCATGTGCCTGTAGCTTTGTTAGTGGAGAGCCAATAAGCCTTAGCAGAAGAGATGTCTTCTCTTGAAAAAATGAAAAGAAATCTTTTGACACATTCTAAGCCAGGCAGGGCATTGAGAGTAGGGTTGTATCTGCCAGGGCGTCGAGATTCGGTATAAGAGAAAAATCACCGTGGGGTGGAGTTCATATGATGAGGCATAGCTGAGACTGTGCAGCATGAGCCTCTGTGTGGCCTTTCTTCCCACTTTCTGTGGCAACACTCACAAGACATCGAAATGCCACTGAAAATAAGGTAGCTTGTTTGCATTCAGGCTGAGAGCCATTGACTGCAGGAAGCAACATTTTCTAAGATTTTGTAATACTTCTTAGGAGACAATGAGGTCTACTCATTGATTTTCTGGGCAGGCGTATAGTGTCCAAGTCCCCTTGGTTTCCCTTCAGCAGGAAGAGGAGGCTGCTGTCCTGTCCCCATAGTGTCGTGACCCTTTCATACAGTTCCTCATGTCGTGGTGACCTGCCAACCATACAATTATTTTTTGTTGCTACTTCATAATGGTAACTTTCGGAACACTAGAGCGTTTGTGGCATTTCCCTTCAGGGCCCGGAAGAAGCTATGTTGTTTTTTTTGCACTGGGCAGCCTCTATCTAGAGGATTGTTTGTTTCCTGTCCCCTGCCACTGGATAGTCCTAATGAAGTACATTTGTCTGTGAGTGGAAGTTGAACCAACAGTAAGATGCTCACCAAACTTGCTTAGTCCTTTGAGGACGAATTCTACAAAACCCCAGTTCCTAATAATGTCCATTAAAGGTCATGGGCACTCTATGTGATGAGGACAGTACCGCCAGCCTCCTCATTTGTGACCATGGCTAGTGAGGTCATGGGGAACTTGGCACACCATCCTTGATGTCTGCTGGAAATTATGCCCTTCTATCAGCTGCAAAGCCAAGCCTCCCGTTTGTAACATTTGAAATGCTAACCACATTTTTGGCTTTAAGTATATATTAGGGAAGAGATTATGTACTTGAATATTAGGTTTGTTGTAATAAGAACTGTGGGGCTCGCAAAAATAGATTTTGGCATGTCCTTGAGCAGTGCGCACAGGTCATTGAAAAATACTCTTGTATTTATTGTAAAATGAGACGTAAGAACCCAAACAGTGTTTCTCAAAATAAGGATTGCAGGCAATCCTTGCTAAAAAAGCAGCTCCCTAGACCTCCCATCAGTCCAGTTGAATAAAATCTGAGGGACCTTAATTAAAGCAAGCCAGACTGACCAGGTGCTTCTGGGACACGTATTCTGAAAATACTGTTGGTTGAAATGGTGGAGAAATTATGTAGAACAAAAAGAAGCTCGGTTAGAAAGGGTTACACAGAAAAAGGTAGGGTGCTGGCCTAATTTGACAGCTTTTTACTTCATTTGCAGGCCAGTGATGTGATGTGTATAAGAATGCAAATACTTAATGTCCAATAAAAGACAACAAAATACAAAGTGGCATATTCCTACAGTACTATAAAGTCATTTAAATTATTTTACAGGGTCATTTACATATATATAATAAGGATTTTTGATGCAAACATGTACATATGGAAAGACGTTCATTTATATTGTTAATTGAGAAAAGCAAGTTACAAAACATGTACATTGCAATTGCTTTAGAAAATTAAATCTATCTATCTGGAAGAAGAGATACAAAGACAGCAATTGTATAAGATGATAAGATTCCAGGTTTTTTTATGGTCTGGCTGTAGCTTGCTTTCTCTCTGATGGCACTGTGGGTTAAGCATTGGGTTGCTAATCACAAGGACAGTGGTACAAATTCACCTGACCCCTGCAGGAGGAAGGTAAAGCTGCCTGGAAACTCTATATAGGATCACTAAAAATCAGAATTAACTTAAAGGTTTGGTTTTAGGTGTTTGTTTGTTTGTCTGTTTTTTTGGTTACCTATACTTTATCAATAATCAACTGTTACGACAAATGCAATATGAACATTGTTAGAACAAAAAGAAAGTATCTACTTCTTTTGCATAATATGATTTTTACTATCTTAAATGAAGGAACTCCTCTGATTCTACATTTTCTAGTATGTTGATACCTTGATATTGATGTCACTCAAATATAAATTGATTATTATTTATTTAGTAACACTACTTAACACAATATAAATACACTAAAGAAGTTGTATGTGAATTGAACTTTGCTAAGGGAGTGCAATAATTTATGAAATGGAAGAAACTAATGTTTTGATTTGGGTCTACCTTACCTTAAGTGCCGTGGGAGAGAGATGCAGCTTTCTACTCCCATAATGAGTTACAGTCTCAGAAACCCACAGGGCAATTGTACCCTGTTCTATAGGATCACTAGTCATCAGTATCAACTTGATGGCTGTGAGTTTCATTTGACCCTGATATCATCACGCTCCCTCATTTAGCATGTGTATTTTAAAAATTTTATTACAACATAAAGTAGATTAAAAGAGGGAGTTTTAAACATTTATTTTAAAGAGAGAGATGGAAGTTTAGTCTAGAGCTGCCATGTTCAATGTGGTAGCCCACATTGGGCTACTGTATAGTTGATAGGTAGCTCGTCTGATTGGACATGCACAGTGTGTGTAAAGTACACAACTTCTTTCAAGTACTTAGTAGGAGAACAGAATGTGAAATGTTTCATAATAGTTTGTTGATTACTTGTTATAATTATATATATATTAGCTTAAGTAAGATACATTATTCACTTCATCAATTTACTTTAATCTTTTTTTATGATGGCTACTAGAAAATCTAAAATTACCCATATGGCTAATATTCTCTGTTTGTTGGACAACACTTTTCAAGTGTAAATATCATTGGCTTTTATAATTTTTATCTTTATCAATGTTAGTGAAAGTCACATAACAGAATATTAATGATTTTAAAATGAACAATTCAGTGGAATTTAGTATATTATTCACAATGTTGTGAGACTCACAACAGAACCCACTTTCAAAACATTTTCATCACCTGCTAATAAACCTTACCCCCTGAAGCAGTCACTCACCCTGATCCACTAGTCCCCTTCACTGGAATCCAACAATCAGCTTATTGTTTCGCTGGAATTGCCTATACTATTTATTCCAGATCAGTGAAACCGGCAATGTGTGATCTTTTTTTGTGTCTGGTTTCTTTCCCTTAGCATGCTTTCAAAGTTCGCCCATGTTGTAGCATATATATTTTTTTCCTTTTTAAAAAAATGAAATACTTTTATTGGGGCTCTTACATCTCTTATCACAATCCATGCATTCATCCATTGTGTCAAGCACATTTGTACATATGTTGCCATCATAATTTTCAAGGCATTTTCTTTCTACTTGAGCCCTTGATATCAGCTCATTTCCCCCTCCCTCCCTCCACCATCCACTCTCCCTCATTAACCCTTGATAAGTTATAGATTAGTATTTTAGTATCTTACATCATCCTCTCGTGCCCTTCACCCACTTTTCTGTTGTTCGTCCCCCTGATCATTTCCCCTCCACCCTCCACCTTCCCCATGTCCTCCTTGTATCTCTGTTATCTATCCTGGATTCCCTGTGTTGTGGGCTCTTCTCTGTATCAGTGTGCATGTTCTGGTCTAATCTGATTTGTAAGGTAGAATTGAGGTCATGAAATTGGGGGGAAGGAAGCATTAAAGAACTAGAGGAAATTTGTGTGTTTCATAGGTGCTATTCTGCACCCTGACTGGCTCATCTCTTCCTTGTGACCCTTCTGTGAGGGAATGTCCAGTTGTCTACAGACGGGCATTGGGTCTCCACTCCATACCCTGTCCCACTCACATTGGGTATGATTTTGTTCTGCGTCTTAGATGCTGATACCTGATCCATACCTCATGATCACACAGGCTGGTGTGCTTCTTCCATGTGGGCTTTGTTGCTTCTGAGCTAGATGGCTGCTTGTTTATCTTCAAGTCTTTAAGACCCAAGATGCTATGTCTTTTGGTAGCCAGGAACCATGAGCTTTCTTCACCACATTTGCTTATTCAACCATTTTGCCTTCAGTGATCATGTCAGGAAAGTGAGCATCACAGAATGCCAGATTATTAGAACAAGGTGTTCTTGTGTTGAGGGAGTATTGAGTCAAGGTCCAATGTCCATGTGCAATCCTAATTCTTAACATATAGCTATAAGTACATAGATCTATTCCCCTCTAGTTATATATAAATATATTTATATATGTACATGCCTTTA
Source organism: Tenrec ecaudatus (assembly GCF_050624435.1). NCBI lineage: Eukaryota > Metazoa > Chordata > Mammalia > Afrosoricida > Tenrecidae > Tenrec > Tenrec ecaudatus. The sequence continues at coordinate 125,301,755 of NC_134548.1, read as the reverse complement.
TTGATGGCTCTATAACTGTCCTTTACCTCCTGGTCCTTTCCTCTATTTCCTTTAACTTCCCATTTGTCCCACCATCATGTTTGGCCTTCATTCGGTTTTAGTAATTCCTTGCTGCTTCATTACCCTTGATCCAGCCCCACTAGGCATCCTACGCCATTCTCTCTATTGATTTTAGTTCACTTGTTGTTCCCTTGTCCCTGGGTTGGTCCCCTTCCTTCCTTTCTCCCACCTCCCCTTCTTCCATATCCCCAGAAAAATAGGTCCCGTTCTTTTCATCTCTGAATAATCTATCCCAGCTATCTTATCTAGATAGACACACAGAGACATTAATAAATGTAAAAAAACAGGCAAAGTCAGACAGAACAACAAAGGAAGTCAAAACCAACAAAACAGTAACAACAGAGAAGCATAAACAAAGTAACAAAAAAAATCCACTGACCAAAATGGAAACAACCTATAAATAGTTCAAGGTCTGTTTGTTGACCTTTATGAGTGGTTTCCATTTGAGTCTGGTGGAGTGCCACACTTTGTCTCCAAAGTCTATTTTTGGTATTCCCCAAACCCATCATTTCTTTGCTCCCCTTGCTACTCTGTTGCATGCCCTTAGAGTTTTGCCCCAGTGTGATGGGGTCAGAATGGTCACAATTCCTGCACCGCGTCTCCAGTGTTGCCCCCTGTAGCACTATGGTTCAGTGAGAGACATCGTGTCTCCTGGTGGGGCTGGCCTTATGGTCCTCTCTGTGTATTGTCTACTCTGAGCATGAATGTTGTCCTCGACGCTTGGTGGGCCATGATGTGTTCCCCTCATTCCCCATCTCTCTTCGTTTCTTGTGTGTGCTCTAATCACATGTTCCCCACTCCCCAAGCTGTAATTTCAGCGCTGTCCTCTGAAGTGCATTTTTCTGATGGGGCTGGGGATGTCCACGTAGTTGGATTGGGGCTGGGCCCCACAGATGTCTCTAATGGTTCCCTGGTACATGCTGATATATTATATTCATGTCTTGGTGCATTGGGTTGAAGCATGGTCTCTCTCTCTCTCTCTCTCTCTCTCTCTCTCTCTCTCTCTCTCTCTCTCTCTCTCTCTCTCTCTCTCCCCACCACCTCCGGTGCAGATATAAACAATACTCTCCCCTTGGGTGGGTTAGTGCCCTGCTCCCACCTACCCATGTCTTCTTTTTTATCATCCTTTCCCCCTCATCTTCAGTTGGCTGCCGCATGTATCCCTGGATTAGTTTTGAGTCCTCCCATAGTACATGGACCTCACCCTAGGAATGTATGTATACAGTAGCTTTTCTCCTATGCCCCATTTTTTAAAAGCTTATCTTAGTGGACTCATGTTGTACTTATCCTTTTGTGCTTGGCTTACTTAGCTTAGCATGATTTCCTCCAGTTCTTCCCATGCAGTGACGTGCCTCATGCAGTCATCACTACTTTTTAGGGATGGGTAGTATTCCATTGTATGTATGTACCACAGTTGTTTGATCCAATCATTCATCCATTGGTGGAAATTTGGGTTGTTCCCAACTCATTGTAATTGTGAACTGTATATACCACATTTTGTTTAACCATGCATTTGTTGAGGGGGCTTTGGATTATTCCACTTTTTGTTATGCAGACCATTTTACTATGAACATTTGTAGACTAGAAGTTCTTTAAGCACCTGTTTTTGAGGTTTAGGCTATATACTTAGAGAGAGATGGTAGGGCCATATGGCAATTCTATGTTTGACTTTTTGAGGATAGACAGCAAAGTTTAGAAGCTGGCTAGTATCACATATGGCTGCCTGAATCCAGATTGCCTTATAACAATGGTTCTCAAAGTATGGTCTGCAGACCAACAGCAGCAACAATGCCTGGGACTGTTTTGGAAATGCAAATTCTTGAGTCACTACACTCGACCAAATGAGTAAAAAAACCTGTAAGCTAGACAGAGCCATTTACGTTTTAGGAAGCTCTCTTTTCCACCCAGTGAATCTGATGCACACTACTCAAATTCAGAATTTGAGAATTTCTGTGGCGAGTCTTTCTGTAAAAGTAGGAACATTTGCCTCTATCCAACATCATGCACTCCTGGAGGCACAGTGGTTGAATGCAGGGGTTCAAACCCCCAGGGACTCTGGGAGAAAGATGTGGCAGTCTAGTTCTGTAGAGTCACAGCTTTCTTAACACTATGAGGACAGTTCTTCTGTGTCCCTTATAGATCACTATGAGTCAGAATCAACTCAGTGACAGTGAGTGTTGGTTTTTATGATTATTATCTAGTTTTCTACCTTTTGTTGTTTGCTGAAATCCCAACTCTGTTGCTGCAGGATGATCATTCCAATGATGAAGATAATTGGCAAGCCAAAATTTCATTGCCATTCAATCAATTCTGACTCATAGTGACCCCCTATGGGAGCCAATACCCTCATCATTCTCCTGAAGGATTATTGCTAAGAGTTCTTATATAATTATCTGCTTTTTAGATTTAGAATCAATAATAAAGTGCTATACCATACATATATGAAATTATGTATTCACACTGCTCTCAGGAATTTAGATACGTATCTCATAGAAACAATACCTACAGTTATGGTATTTCTACTAAATGTAGACCAAAAAGCATGCCTTGTGAGTAAAGAATGAACAAACTAACTTTACTTCTTTCATTCATTCCTTCTTTCAATAATTACTGAGGAATAGTGTGTTAGTCTGGGTACTTTATAAGAAACAAATCCACAGAAACTCAAGTTTAAGAGAGTTTTATATAAATGTAAAGTGCACATCAAGAAAACCTCCCAACCAAGTGCTACCCAAACCCACAAGTGCAACATTAACCCATATGTCCAACACCAATTCACAAAGTCCTCCTCCATCTCACAAAGCACACACTATGATGCCAACTGCAGGGGAAAGCTGAATCAGGGAAGTGTAAGCATCTCAGAGCTGGCAGGGATATCCACACAGCTGTATCGGGGCAGGTCCATGCGGCTTCACCTTGGGGATGTCTTGAAGGAATTGAGCCTTGCCAGCTGAAGTAGGGAACTGGCTAAGGCAGCTGAACCCTGACCCAACCATTAGAAAGCAAGAGACTGAGAACTACAAAGCTCAGGTTGGCACAATAAACTTTAACTAACTCAAATAGTGACAAGAGGGGCTTCTTGATACTGATCTTGAAATGCCTTTCTCTGAGTCTACATGGGCAATCCCATTAGGAAATGTAATGTTGCTAGTAACAGGAATCCAGAGAATGCCTGACCATGGGCAGCAGTAGCCCAAGAAGGAAAGACAAAACTGCATGTCAGAGCCAAGAAGACAATGTTCTCATAACTTACACGTGGACAGATTAAGAAATAATTTTTCAGAATAAGCTTTATGTATTAATCATAATTGTTGCTTTGTGGGAAGAGAGGCTTTTGTAACTGTTTCAAAAACGTCTACGTCTATGTGTGTTTTTTTTTTTTGAGCTGTGGTTTGGATTTTAAAAGCAAATGGAATAATTTTAGCTGTTATACCCAGAAATGAGCCTTGTGACATCCAGTACATACATTATAGTGAATGCTTAAAAGCCTTTAGGTTCCATTGGGAAGGTGATATAAAAATATTCACCGTTGGGCGTTTGAGATAAGGTAGATCTCTACTAGTCTGAATAGATGGGTGACATACTGCAGCAGGCCTCTTTCATAACTCATCTAAAAAGGAAGTAGGTTCTAGGGTTGAGAGGAAACTGAGAAATGTGGGAATTCGCGGCAGCTGCTGGTCAACTCTGGCTCTACTTTAGAATCACCTAGAGAGCTTTGGGGAAAACCAAAAACCCAGAAGCACCAAAACGCTAACCATTAGTAAAGAAAAATTATTGTCAGATACCACTGAGTCAATTTCTACTCATAGTGTGAGTAGAACAAAACACTCCTGGGCCCCGAGGCATTTTCATGATCATTGTTATAGTGATGCCACTGAGGCAGCCACTGTGTCAATCCACATCTTGGAGGACTGTCCTCTTTTACACTCACCTTCCACTTGGCCAAGGATGATGTCCTTTTCCTTCCGATAACACGTCCAAAGTATGTGGGATGTGGGATGAAGTCTCACCATCCTTGCTTTTAAGGAGCATTCTGGCTGTACTTTTTTTTTTTAAATACTTCTTTCAAGATAGACTTATTTTTTCTGGCAGTCCATGATACTCTCACTATGTTTTGCTAATCTCATAGTTCAAATGCACCAATTCTTCTGTGGTCTTCTTACATAAAAGGAGACTGAAAATACCATTGCTTGTGTCAAGTGCAGCTTAGTTTCTAAAGTGGCATATTTAGCTTAAACATTTTAAATTATTCGGTATGGGATAGGGATGTCATCATAGTTGAGAAAGACTGGTAAGGATATTAACTCAGCAGGGGTGGAAGTGGAGAGACTGTGCCACAAGCCCTGGTTTCAATCAGAAGCAGCTACTTTATGAGGTGGATCAGAATTCTTGTTTTGCAGCTCTTTCATGATGCCCGAAACCAGAAAGAGAGCCTCGACTTGTACAGTATAAAAAAAAATAGGTGAAAACAAGCAAAAACAAACTCACTGCCATCTAGTCAATGCTGAAGCATAGTGACCTCTGTGGGTTTCTGAGAGACTATCAACTGGTTTTGGCAGTAGGAAACCCAGTCTTTCACCCACTGAACTGCTGACCATGAGGATCATAGCCCAATGCATAATCACTGCACAACCATTTGTTTAAATTTCATAACAGGAGACAAACATAGCAATAAAAATATATACTGATGACCAAAACATGAAGCAAACATTAAACTACCATGTAGGTTTGATAATTCAATACACACAAAGCAAAATAATTCACAAATGTGTTTATAGTTTCCCTGTTGGTCATATGCATACAGCCTAAAACTGCCCCCTCAAATTCAAAATTGGCAAGTTTTATGCAATTGATACACTTACAGACAGTTAGTATCCCATAAAGGTTTGAGAGTGATTTATGATCCAATGAATGATTTATTTGTTATCTGGATTCTAGGATTTTCATACATCCTAATTTTCTTTTGCTCATCCTGGGATGTTGTTAGATGCTGTCTAGTCGGTTCTGACTCATAGGAACCCTGCCTACAGCAGAGCGGTCATTGCCCAGTTTTCCATCATTTTAATTGTTATGTATAAGCCCATTAGTGCAGCCATGGTGTCAATCCCTCGCCTGGAGAGCCCTCCGCTTTGTCACTCCCTATCTGCTTGAAGGTTGATGATCTTTTCCAGGGTTTGGTCTCTCCCATGAGACCAAGTCTTTCCATGTTCGTTTCTAAGGAGCATTCCGGCTCTGCTTTTACCACAAAAAATGTATTTATTTTTCTGGAAGTCCATGGTACTTTCAATATACATTGCCAATGCCATCATTTACATACACAGCTTCTTCCCTCATTTTCCACAGTAATTGTGCAATGCCATAGGCATATCATGCGACTGAAAACACCACGACTTGGGTCAAGTAAACCTGAGTTCCCCCTAAGGGACGTCCTTGCTCTTCAATGCTTTTAAGAAGTCTTTCCCAGTAAAATTTGCCCAATGAAATACGTTGATTTCTTGACTGCTGCCTCCATGAGCATTGCTTGTGAATCTTTGACAGCTTGGACTGTTTCTCCATTTCACATGGTGTGGTCCATTGGTCCAGTTTTGAGTTCTTTGTGTTATTTTTTTACATTGAGTTGTCATCAACAGTGAAGTTTGCCACCCTTGGCCTTCATCAACAAGTGCTTCAGATTCTCTGTGCTTTCAGCAAACAAGGTTGTGTTATCTACATGTCACGGGCTGTTAGTTAGGCTTCTTTCAATTCTGATTCCTCAGTCTTCTTCATATATTAAAGTATTTCAAATTATTTGCTCAGCATGCAGATTGACTACATATGGTGAGATAATCAACCTCGATGCACACCTTTCCTGTTTTAAGCCATGCAAATGAGCACAATAAAGTATTCAGCAATTCCTGTTCATTTCCAGAAAATCCATTGTTTCTTATGATCCACACAATTAAATGCCTTGGCATAGTCAATGAAACACAAGTAAGCATTTTTTCGGGTATTCTCTGCTTTCAGCCAAGATCCACCTAACTTGCTCTACATCGTCTTCTGATTGCAGCCTGAACCTCAAGAAGCTTCAAGTCAATGTATTGTTGCAACTGTTATTGTATAATCATTGGCAAAATTTTACCATATGGCTATGATATTAATAATTTTGTTGAATAATTTCCTGAATTTTGTTGAGTCATCTATCTTTGGAATGGGCACAAATATTAATTTCTTCCAGTTTTTGGTGAAGTAGCTGTCTTCCAAATTTCTTGGCACAGACAAGTGAGTTCAGTGCTTCATTGTTGAAACATTTCAATTAGTAATCCATCAATTCTCAAAGCCTTGTTTTTCATTAATCCCTTTAGTAAAGCTTGGACATCTTCCTTGGTACTATCGGCTCCTAATCACCTCTTGAAAGTGTCGAAAGTTGACCAGTGAGTGCGTGTGTTCCTTCCATTGTCGTTCTGTTTCGTTTTGTTTTTCCCCTTTACACAAGTTGTAGTTTATTTGAGCCATTACCACTGGGGACCCTGTTGGTGTCACCTTCAGACCTCTGGAAATTTAGGCAGAGTTCTGAAGTCTCTGAAGTTACTGGAAGTATAGGGTTTAACGTGAAGGGGTGGGCCTCTTCTGAGACACTTGCCCTCTATGTACACTTTCTTAATGAAACGTAAGAAATGCCCAAGGTAAGGTTGCGTAGAGAAGAGGTATAGCTGTATCCCAGGTGGTGACAAAGCATGGTAGTAGGGCAGGAGGAAAGTCAAGGGAGATGGAGGGAAGAACTAGGACTCAAAGGGAATTTATGGAGGTCTAGACAAAGACATGTACATGCAAATATATATGAGGATAGGGAAATAGATCTATGTGTCTATATTTATAGGTTAAGTATTAAGGTGGCAGAAGGACCTTGGGCCTCTACTCAAACACTCCCTCAATGCATGAATACCTTCTTTTATTAAATTGGAACTCTATGATGCTCACTCTCCCGACACAACTGCTGAAGCCAAAGTGGGTGAACAAGTAAATGTGGTGAAGAAAGCTGATGGTGCCCGGCTATCAAAAGAGATAGTGACTGGGGTCTTAAAGGCTTGAAGATAAACAAGCGGCCATCTATCTCAGAAGCAACAAAGTCCACATGGAAGAACACACCAGCCTGTGTGATCGAGTGGTCCCGAAGGGATCAGTTATCAGGCATCAAAGAACAAAAAATCAGATCATTGGCTGCACACCTCCATGATAGGATTGTTGAAGACAAATGGGTGCATAAGCAAATGTGGTGAAGAAAGCTGATGGTGCCCAGCTATCAAAAGAGAGAGTGTCTGGGGTCTTAAAGGCTTCAAGGTGAACAAGCGGCCATCTATCTCAGAAGCAAAAAAGCCCACATGGAAGAAGCACACCAGCCAGTGCGATCACGAGGTGCCAAAGGGACCAGGTATAAGACATCATGCAAAAAAAAAAGATATATGTGTGTGTGTATATATATATATATATATATATATATATATATATATATATATATATATATATATATATATATATATATATACCATATTGAATGAAGGGGGAGGTGCAGAGTGGAGACCAGAGGCCCAAGTGTCGGCCAATGGAGATCTCCTCACAGAGGGGTTTAGGAGAGGAGATGGGTCAGTCAGGGTGCGAGGTAGTACCGATGAAGAGCACAGCTTTCCCCCAGATCCTGGATGCTTCCTCCCCCCAACTACCATGATCTGAATTCTGCCTTGCAGGGCTGGATAGGGCAGAGGTTGTACACTGGTACATATGAGGGCTGGAGGCACTGGGAATCCAGGGTGAATAATACCTTCAGGAAAAAGGGTGTGAGGGGCGATGCTGGGAGAGTTGAGGGTGAGTGGGTTGGAAAGGGGGAACTGATTACAAGGATCCACATGTGGCCTCCTCCCTGGGAGATGGACGGCAGAGAAGGAGGGGAAGGGAGACTCCGGATAGGGCAAGATACGACAAAATAATAATGTATAAATTACCAAGGGCACATGAGGGAGAAGGGAGCGGGGAGGGAGGGGGGAAAAAAAGAGGATCTGATGCAAAGGGCTTAAGTGGAGAGCAAATGCTTTGAGAATGATTGGGGTGGGGAATGTATGGAATGTGCTTTATACAATTGATGTATGTATATGTATGGATTGTGATAAGAGTTGTATGAGTCCCTAATAAAATGTAAAAAAATTAAAGAGAAGAAAAAAAAAGAAAATGATAGGGCAAAGAATGTACAGATGTGCTTTATACAATTGATGTATGTATATGTATGGATTGTGATAAGAATTGTATGATCCCCTAATAAAATGTTTTTTAAAAAAAGAAATGCCCAAGGAGGGCAAGTCCTAGAGATTTGGGGCCCACTCTTGGACTGGTGGTGGTTTTTGGATGGACGTTTCACCTCACACTCTGTTGTCAATGTATTCTGACCCCCACGGTTGTCCTCTGCATATTCCCACCATATCTGGTCGAACAAGGGCCATCCTCTTTCTCCCTTTGGCACCTGTGATAATAAACTAGAGCTTGAGTTCTCTTGGTCACTGTGTCCATGAGAAGGCCTTCCAGCGCCTCTCTATTGTCTTTTAAAGCTACCTCCCCATGCATTCATCATTGCAACACTGCATCTCAAAGCTGCAGTATTCTCTTCAATTCTTTCAGCTTGAGAGACGGGAAGTATATTTTTCCTTTTGATTTTATAAATCCAGGTCTGTGCACATTTCATTATACTGCTACAATAAGTCCTATGATATCTCACTCTTGGAGACTTAATTCTGATTTAAAGCGACCCTCTAGGGCAGAGTAAAACTGTACCCTGTGGGTTTTTTGAGGCTATGAATCCGTATGGGAGCAGAAAGCCTCCTCTTGCTCCTGCAGTTTTCCAGTGCTGACTTTGCAGTTAGCAGCCCAACACTTCATCCACTAAACCAGAGTGAAATTCTGCGATAAGTACCTGAAAAGGCAGATTAAGGTCTTAATGCCAGTTTTAGGAAGAAGGCTGAGGAATAGGTTCAAAATTGGCAGGATGTTGTTGATCATAGGATCCTGACCGAGTCCTTCAAATGTTTGATCTGAGGTGGTTAGTTGACTGGCAAACAGGGGTAGAGTGAGAGGGTAATGCATGCTCAACACTATGTCTAAATCCCTCCCGACGTGTGAAGATGACTAGATGTTGGTTATTACTATGCCTCAGCAGAAATGCCCTCTCCCTTCTTGTCCAACGGCCTTAGTCAGGCACCTTTATATGTGTGGGGCTTCAGAATGATGAGCCTTGTCTGATGCCCCCTTGATGCATCTTGGGGCAAATGCCCCACCCCCTCAGCTCTTCTCCCCTCTCTGTGTCTATGATTCTAATGGAAATATGTTACATTTGGAGAGCTTGTTTTTTCTGTCCTTTTGCTTTTTTTTTCTAATTTAGTAAGTGAAAGAGGATCTGAGGGAGAGAGAAATATGATGGTATGAAATGTTCCTGAGGACATTTTTTCAATGGTAGATTTTAAAATAAGCATTATCTGGTCATTCTTCCAAGGCACCTTTAGGTGGACTCAAAATGCCAACCTTTTGGTTGGCAGGTGACCACACTCATCATTTATATTACCCAGGGACTCCATATTTTTAGATTAACTGCTTTAAAGCCACTGAGCTTAAATCCCAGTGAAAAGGGGACTTCAAGACAAGGAATAGTCCAAGGGGTTGAGGAATTATCAAGGATTTTGAAGAGCATGAAAAATAAATACTAGAATAAGAGTGTGTTTAGGCCGGTAACCTTATTATTATTATTGCCATTAACATTAGGTGCCATTGAGTTTATTTTGATTCATAGTAACCAGATGTGTTTTGTTAGGAATTAGAAATTAAATACTGTTTTAGGCTCTGAATTAGAATTAGCTTGGAGCTGTGATCATATAGAAAACAAGTTTCAAAAGGGAAGATAAGACTTATGCAAAAAGCCCTGAAGAAAGTCAGATGGAGGGTCACAGGCTCATTCTTCAATTCCATTGATCACAATTCCTCTCCCAAATACATGCGTTGGAGTCTCAGAAGAATATACTTTTTGCAAACAGTAAAAATGTTTTAAATGTGATCCTTTGTTTGAGAAGTATATGGCTATCTATCACTAAGAAGGATCAATGGGAAATCCAAATATAAATCCATTCATTTAGCAGTTATTGAGTCTCTATGACACCCATCAAGGTAGGCCATGTTGGCAATACAAAGGTGAATATTTTCCTTGACCTCTTGGAACTGCTAAGTGTATAAACCTCTAAGCAGCCAAACATAATCTAGTGTGGGAGCTGCTAGAATAGAGTCTTAAAATATATAGTGTTAACAGTAAAGGGCTAAGATCAGCTTAGGTGGGCCATGAAGTTGATGAGCAGAAGAGTAGAAACTTGAACTGGATGTTAATGTTTCAATGGGATTTTCCCAGACAGGAACATTGGGGAAAGGTATTTAATTCAAAAAGAACCATATTTATAAGCATATGAAAGTATCAGCAGTTCTTTAAGAGTGGCTAATGGAGTGTGAGGGGATAAGACGTGCATTGGGTTTTGTTGACTATTGTGGATGGCATGGCCTACGCAAGAAAATACTGTACATATCAGAAATTCTGACCTCCAGGGTACACTCACTGCCATCAAGTTGATGCCTTCTCATAGCGCACCTATAGGATGCGTTAGAACTGCCCCTGTGGGTTTCTGAGGCTGCAACTCTTCTGGGCTGTGATCTGCAAGGTCAGCAGTTTGAAACCACTGGTTGGAGAAAGATGGACTTTAGATTCCAGCAAAGATTCACAGTCTCAGAAACCCACAGCGGCAGTTTTCCCCTGCCCTATAGGGTTATTGTGAGTCAGAGTTGACTCAATGGCAGTGAAAACTTTTTATAGGAATAGAAACCTTCTGTTAAGATGAGGAAACAGGATTAGTGTAAGTTCTGTTTTGCTTCCATCTCTTATAGGAAGCAAAAATGAGCAGATTCAGCAAGTAGAGGTACGGGCAACGTGGATGTCTCCAAGGCGCCAGGAAACACAAAAGAAACAAGGACTGTCCCCCTAGATTTGACAGAGAAAGAATGACTTCCCTTAGAGCTAGTGCCCTGAATTTGAACTTCTAGCTTTCCAAACTGTGAGAAAATAAATTTTGGTTTGTTAAAGCCATTTACTTGTGGTATTTCTGTTATAGCAGCACTAAATAACAAAGACAGATGTACTGCACTGCAAACATAACACAAACTTAGCGGTTTAAAATAACTCATATTTATTATCTCACAGTGTCTGTAGTGCAGAAGTCCAGGCATGGTTTAACTAGTACCCCCCCCCTCCGCCCAGAGTCCCTTAAAGCTGAAATCTCAGTGTTGGCTGAAATGCACTCTTATTTAGAGTCAATAAGCCTCTATCCAGATTATTCAGATAGTTGGTAGAATTAACTGCCCTTGTGGCTTTAGGATGCTTGGTGATTGGATTTTTCAAAACCAGCAACTGAGAAAGAAGTCTCAGACACTTCATGTCTCTCACTTCAGGGAACGTCAAATTCATGCTTTTAAGAGGATCATCTGATTAGGTCAGGCCCACACATGATCATCTTATTTAGATAAAGTCCAGGCCAACTGCCTGGACATGTCTATGATATGTGTAAATTTTCTTTCCCACATCACGCAACATAACCATGGGATACTAGGTCATCCCTGTTGTGATATAAGGCAGAAGCAGGTCACATGGTCCACCCACACTCGGGAGCAGGAAACTATACAAATGTGTGAGTGACCTCTCGGGAACATCACTGCAAGGCGTGTTTGCCACAAATAACAAGAAGGTAAGCCAGACAAGACAGTAGAGGTCATGCGACCAAGTTGAATTTTATTCTTTAGCCCGTAGGAAGAACCAATAGAGTATTTGAATGGATGACACCAACCTAGTGACGCCCCTACTGGCAAAAGCATCAAATTCAAACTCTGTTCATAGGGAAAGGTATTGATTAATGAGCCTTTTGTTGGAAGCCCCTCAGCTATGAAAACGTTTATTGTTGTTAGGTGCCATGGAGTAGGTTCTGACTCCTAGCAACCAGAAGTACACAAAGGGGAAACACTGCCTGGTCTTGTGCCAGCTTTACAATCGTTGCATTTGTGTCTATTTTTGAAGCCACTGTATCAGCCCATCTCCTGGAGGGTTTTCCTCTTTTATGCTGGCCCTCTGCTCTACCGTGCTTCATGTCCTCCTGCAGAGATTGACCCCTCCAGATAGCATGCCCAAAGCACACGACACTGTGTGCCATCACCCTCCCTTATAAGGAGTGCGAGGGCTATACGTCTTCCGAGACAGATTTGTTCATTCTGTTGGCAGTCAAGGCTATATTTCATATTCTTTGACAACACCACAATCAAGCATCAATTCTTCTTCTTCTGCCTTCCTTCGTGCAATAAAAAATTACCTGATGCCACCGGGGGAAAAAACACAGAATTGCATTTTGTTTATTTACTTTGTTGGATTTGTACTTTTGATTTTTAGTGTCTATGCTTTGAGTTGATAACCATGGTCAGCAGTTAAAAACCAGGAGCTGCTCCACAGGAAAAAGATGAAACAGTTCCCCCTTGTCCTATAGGGTCTCGGTGGGTTGGGAGCAACTCGATGGAAATGAGTGTTTTAGATGAATCTTCACTTAATAAACTTGAATTTTCTTTTTTAAGATTTAAATAATTTATTGGGGGCTCATACAACTCATATAAAAATCCATATATATATCCATTATGTCAAACACATTTGTACATTTGTTGCCCTCATCATTCTCAAAACATTTGCTTTCCACTTGAACCCTCATTTTTCCTTCCCTCCCTGCTCTGCCCTCGCTCATGAATCCTTGATAATTTATTAATTATTATTATTTTATCATATTGTACCCTGCCTGACATCTCCTTTGACCCACATTTCTTTTGTCCATGCCCCAGGGAGGAGGTTATATGTAGATCCTTGTAATTGGTAACCCCTTTCTAGCCCACCCTCCCTCCACCCTTCCGGTATCACCACTCTCACCACTGGTCCTGAGGGGTTCATCTGTCCTGGATTCCCTATGTTTCCAGTTCCTATCTGCACCAGTTTACATCCTCTGATCTAGCCAAGTTTGTAAGGTAGAATTGGGATCATGATAGTTGGGGGGGGGGGGGAAGCATTCAAGAACTAGAGGAAAGTTTTATGTTTCCTCAAGGCTACATTGCACCCTGACTGACTAAAGCCTTGAAGGTAAACAATAGGCCATCTAGCTCAGAAGCACCAAAGCCCACATGGAAGAAGTACATTAGCCCACGTGATCACAAGGTACTGAAAGGATCAGGTAGCAGGCATCAATGAACAAAAAAAATTCATCACAGTGTGCTCACCTTCCCCATACAAACATTGAAGACAAATGTGTGCATAAGCAAGTGTGGTGAAGAAAGATGATGGTGCCCGGCTATTGAAAGATATAGCATCTGGGGACTTAAAGGCTTGAAGGTATATAAGCAGCCATCTAGCTCAGAAGCAGCAAAGCCCACATAGAAGAAGGATACCAGCCTGTGTGATCACGAGGTGTTGAAGGGATCAGGTATCACGCACCAAAGAACAAATGTCATATCACTGTGAATGAGGGGGAGTGCTGGGTGAAGGCCCAAGGCCCATTTGTAGGCACCTGGATGAATCTTTGCAGAGGGGTCACAGGGAAGAGATGAGGCAGCCAGGGTGTAGTGTAGCATTGATGAAAATTTCTCTAATAGTAGCTTACTTCCTTGTAGTAACATTCAGATTAAGAGAATATGCAATATTCTGGGAATCCTTCTGCCTTCAAAGTGAGTCCTGGTGGTGCATTGGTTAGGCACCGGGTTGCTAAACAAAAAGGTCAGTGGTTTGAACCCAAGGGGAACCTGTTTCCATAGAGATTACAGCCGCAGACATGTCTTACATGACCTGTATTGGAATCATTATTAAATACAATTGAAAGAAATTTGTTAGTCTGACTTCCTTTCTCCTTCACCTACCCATCTCCTTGGGTATTTTGTGCCTCTCTCTGTGACCAAAACCAAGCTTCACAGTTTAAAGTGATATATTTAAAAATACTTTACCCCATAATGTGAGAAATCAATGTCCTTCTGTGTTATTTGTAGGCTTCAATGTGTGCTTATCAACTTTGCTTCCTTTTAAAGAAATTCTTGCTGGGTTTTAAGATAATGATATGGATAACATTTCCCCCCATCTGGGCCGACACCATCCTCTTTCTCCTTTCTGATCTCTCTTTCCTCAGAAATCTGTCAGCTTTTTGTTAGCATCTCAGATATTCTGTTCTAACCTCCTGAACTGTGAGAGTGATGTGAATCTTTTTCTCAAGGTCGCAAAAGAGCATCTTTGCCCTTTTTGGTACCTGCTTTGAAAGAGTCAGAAAGCATGGAACGTTCTTATGCTCCTGATATAAGAGGCAGGAAATAAATGTGTGTGTTAACATAGACTTACTGGAATGACAGGAAATGAGGAGGAGATGTTTTGTTGCCTTTGGGGTCTAAAATGTTCTGTGGGGGTGACATTACATAGGTGAGAGCCAGACTCCCTGACTGTAATAGGATCTGATTGTCTGGCAAAGGAAGAAAGGACTTTGATCATCTTCACATCTCTCACACATTTACAGATATCATTGGCAATATCCTTTCCGTGGGTTTCTGATGTTCTACTACTCAAGGACACAAGCTAAATTTTGGTAATGAAAAGCCCTTGGATGAGATGTTGTCCTGGGTGAAAATGAAACAAGGCACTTCTTTTCAAATTGGACTTCCGCACCGTAACCCCACTCATTCTTAGGGAAAGTCCTAAATTGGCTGGGGGGTTGACAGGGAAAACGCTGCTAACCCTCGTTAGTAACTGGCAGCAATGGAACAATTTTGCCACATGTATCTGGCAAATACGGGCTCCCCGGTTACCAGACCTAGAATGGGTTATCTTATGGCCCCCAGAGGAAATGTCTAATTATCCTCTGGAGCGGTTCAACCCTATTTGCAAGGTAAGAACTGAAGCACAAGGATTTTCAAATGAGTGTGCCCAGTTGAGCTGAGCCAGCAACTAAAAATTGCTTGAAAAGAAAACTGACTTAACAGGTAGCTTAGAAACAATTAATGAATGCATTTATAAGCCTGGATATTAAACGTTTTTGACTGGATTCTTTGGAAGATGAAACGGCTTCTCAAGTTTGAAGAGTGAAAATGACCTATAGCTGTTTTAGAAGAGCTCCTTCTGACTTTAGTTTATCAGATATTCTAGTTCCTCTCCTTGTTAATAATACCAGAGGAGATCGTTTTAGGGATGCAAAAAGAAAAAAAAAATGTAACACCTCTTCAAAAGGTCTTTAATTAGGAATTTAGTGAGATAGGGGTTAATGAGGAGATCATTATCCATGGTCTTGTACTTGTTCAAAGTAGTGTAATCTCTTGCAGAGGTCCCGGTGGCACTGTTGGGTAAGGGTTGGATAGCCAACTCTAAGATCTGTGGGGCAAATCTACCAGTTACTCCGTGGGAGAGAGGACAGGCATTCTCCCATAGAGGCTTTAACATCTCAGAAGCCCTAAGGAAGAGAGCTACTCTGTCTTGTAGGATCAGTATGAGTTGGAAAGGACTCAACTGCAGTTTGGTCTGGGTTTAACCTCTGTTAACATCATGCTTTTATCTCTGGATAAAGTCCTCCGCTGAATATGGTGTTAGCTCTCATTGAGTCAGCCATGAATTTGTGGTTACCCCATGCATAATAGAGTGAAATGCTACCAGATCTTGTGCCATTCCCATGAGAGGTGGCATTGGGGTTTTATTGACTGCTGGTTGGCCTATCATCAGACTCCACCTGAGCTTGAAAGCACATGCCTGTAAGATGCAATGACTGGTCCAAGCCAGGGCTTCCACAGGGATGGTTAGAATGTTACTGTGGAACCACCACTGCTTACCTCAATTGGACAAGATCACATGCTTATTCAAGCTTGGATTCTTGGCTTGGATTTTTTTTTTATAATAGTAACCTTGACTTTAGGGAGTTCTGATGTCATAGTGGGTTATACATAGGGCTATTAACCTCAATGTCCTTAGTTCAAATTCACCAGCTGCTCCATGATAGAAAGATAAGGCTTTCTACTCCTATAAAGATTTGTAGTCTCAGAAACCCACAGGGTCAGCTCTACCCTGCCTTAGAGGGTCACTAGAAGTCATAATTGACTCAGTGGCAGTGGCTTTATTCCAAGTGGCCTTGGTAATATTTTGGGATAAAAAGTATTGGGCTGCTAGTGAAAGGTAGGACAGTGGTTCAAACCCGCTGGGTGCTCTGCAGGATGAGGCTATATGCTTCCATAAAGGTTTACAGTCTTGAAAACCCAAAGAAGCAGTTCTCTGCCTTATATCGTGGCTCTGAATTGGAGTTGATTGTATGGCAATGGGCTTGACCACTGATAACCCTGGTCCCATTTGGAGGGCCATAAGGAGAACTCTTTCAGAGTATATCTGTTGTATGTAACCTTGTTAATGTGACAAATATTTACTTGCAATACCCATATCATTTAGCCAGGGAAAGGGGATGGGGATAAAGGAGCAGGGTCTCATAAACCACATTTTGCTTATCATGGGCCAGTAGGATTAGATTAGCCTGTGATATCTGATACACTAATTTAACACTTGAGGAATTACAGATAAAAGGAAGGCTGCCTCTATGCATGCCCTGGCATTTGACTTCCACAACTTATGATCTTCTGTTGAGAAAGTAACCACTGACTCAGATCTCACTATTTAAAATATATGAAATGTAACCTATTTGCTTACACCTCAGAGGATTCTGCCAAGTGATTCTCAGTATTTAGGAAGACAACATGGTCTAATATGAACAACAGCAACATCTGAGTTGAGTATCCTGTTATAGTAAAACACCAACAAAACTTTGCTGGCCCAGGATACTGGAGTGTAAATATGTTCTTCTTGATAGGAATTTACTTTGTATTGTTTTTAAAACTAATTTATAGTCATAGCATGCTTTGAAAACACCTGCCTAATACTTAAACCTCCTCAGCAAAACTTTAGGGCTTCAAAAAAAACTTTAGGGCTTCTATTGACAAAGTTTTAAAAGAACCTTATTGCTGCAATGTCGCTAAATACCCATCAACAGGAAAATGGATAGACTGTGATGTGTTCCTTCTATTTTTTCCTACATCTGCTTCCCTAGGACTGCACTTGCACATATGAGGACCAGTACCTAAGATGAGTTTCAGCCTGTGCACTGTAGGGATCCCAAGCTAAGACAGATATTGTTTACATAACATTTTAAAGAACTCGATAGAGGTGTACTTGTCAGGAACAAAAGTATAAAAGTATGCATGGTTCAACTAAACAGAACTAACAGAACCATGGTTACCTCGGGGGAAAGAGAGCTAAAGGGGATGCCTTAACTACACTCCCATGAAATGTATCGAAGTTAAAAGGGTCTAACCTGGAGAATGTTCTGTTTACTAGAATGTGTATTCTGCTCTTTGGGGGTAGAATGATCTACTTGATGTATGATATTAGGATATCAATTTTTGAATTTACATGCAACAGATTCGATCTGACACATCGATTTTCTAGGCTGTAATCTTATTGGGAACAGGTCATCAGGTTCTTCTCTGGAGCCACTGGATAAGTTAAGCATTCAACATTTGGATGAGCAATGAAGCTCTTCTGGGGAAACCATTGTACCCCCTGGGTTCCTTAGTTGGTTTCTATATATACCCATTGCTATCAAGGCAATTCCAACTCATAAGCGAAACTGTAAGATGGTAGAACTGCTCCTAGGTTTTCTTAGATGACCTCTTTTTATAAGAGAAAGCCTCATGTTTTTCCCTCAGAATGACTAGTGGGATGACCTTTGATCTTGTAGTTACCTGCACAAGCCTTAACCCACTGTGCCACCATGGCTCCTTAGTTGCTTTGTGCTGTTGTTAAATGCCACTGTCTCATATGTACAAAAGAATGAACGCTGCCCAGTCTGGTACTATCCACATAATGGTGGCTTGAGCCTACTGTTGCTGACACTGTGTTAATCTAGTGTGTTAAAATCTTCTTTTTCTCTGACCCTTTCTGCTTTACCAAGCATGCTGTGGTAATGGCATAGTGAATACACATTGGCCTGCTAGCTACAAGGTCAGCAGTTCAAGACCACCAACTGCTCCAAGGGAGAAAGACAGGGCTTTACACACCTGTTAAGAGTTGCAGTCTCAGAAAACTTACAAGAGACGGTTTTACCTTGGCATACAGGGTCAATATGCGTCAGCATGGAATTGATGGGAGTGAGTTTTGTTTTTTCTTTAAAGATGCCCCAAAGTACGTGACATGCTGTCTTGCCATCCTCTTCTCTAGGGAGCATTCTGGCTGTACTTCCTCCAAGATAGAGTTGCTTGTTCTTTTGGCAGTCCATGGTACTTTCGATATAATTTACCAATATCATAATTCACAATCATCTGTCTTCTCTAGCCTTCCTTATTTTTCCCATAGTTGGTTTACTGTAGTGTTTCATTTCCTTATTGATATTTCTATTTGTTATTAAAAATGGAGTGTTGAAATCTTTGTTACTGTTAAATTGTTGGTTTCTTCCAGTTTTTGCTTCAATCATTTTGGGGGCACATGATACTATTTATAATTGTTATATAATCTTCATGATTGTGAAATGTCCTTTGTTATTAGTAAACAATGTTGTCTTATGCTCTATTCTGTTTTCTACTAATATATCCAGTTCTTTTTCTAAGACATTTTTCATTGTAAATAGGCGGACGCTTATAGAACAAGTCATTAGTTACACACTCAAAAACTTACCATACTTCCCACCGCATTGCCCTGTCTCTATCATTTCCTACTCTATATTTCTCCGCTCGGATATTGTTTTCTCCTTCACCCAATAACACTTGTGTATCATCTAGCCCTGGAAACATAGTGAATTACTTACTTATTGCACTGTTAACCACAAGATCAGCAGTTCTAACCCATCATCTGCTTTCTGCCCCCATAAAGACTTCCAGTCTCTGATACCCAAAGGGAGAGTTCTACTCTGCCATATAGAGTTACTATGGGTCAGAATAAACTTTATTGCACTGAATGTGGTTCTTGATCCACGAGCTTGTGCCTTCCCTCCCTATACCTCCTATCCCTGATAACATCAACTTCTCCTTCTTTTAGAATGAAAACAATTCTTGATTCTTTGTGGGTAATTGTTTGCATAGTACATCTTTTCCCATTCTATTACAACCTATTTGATTTTTGTGATTATAAATTGTATCTTTGGTAAACAGAACTTAGGTGGAGCATGTTTTTATATCCATTTTTTCAACTCTTTCTTATTGGCAGATATAATTTATTTATTTTTAATATAGTTATATCCCATGAGCATAGGCTTACAGCTATACTATATAAAGAACAAAAGTTTTACAAATTATATAGGTATATTTGCATTGTATTTTATATTGAACCATGTAGTTTCTATTACTTGTGCTCCATTTTTTAATATAAATCATTTTATTGGGGCTCATACAACTCTTATCACAATTCATCCATCCATCCATTGTGTCAAGCACATTTGTACATTTGTTACCATCATCATTCTCAAAACAGTTTCTTTCTACTTGAGCCCTTAGTATCAGCTCCTCATTTTTCCCCTTCCTCCCTCCCTCACAAACTCTTGATAATTTATAAATTGCTAATATTTTTTCATGTCTTATCATTTGTTATCTCCCATAAGCCACTTTTCTGTTATCCACCGCCCCCAGTGAGGGGCTTATATATAGATCATTGTGATTGGTTCCCCTTTCTCTCCCCCCTTCTGCCTTCCCCTCTTGGTATCTCTACTCTCGTTATTGGTCCTGAGGGAGTTTATCTGTCCTGGATTCCCTGTGTTTCCAGCTCTGATATGTACCAGTGTACATCCTCTGGTCTATCCGGATTTGTAAGGTAGAATTGGGGTCATGAACGTGGGGAGAGGGGAACCATTAAAGAACTAGAGGAAAGTTGTATGTTTCATCAGTGCTATACTGGGTCCTGACTGACCTTTCTGTAAGGGGATGTGCAGTTGCCTACACATGGGTTTTGGGTCTCCACTCCGCACTCCACCCACCGTATTCACAATGATATGATTTTTTGTTCTTTGATGCTGATATCTGATCCTATTGACACCTCTTGATGACACAGGCTGGTATGCTTCTTCCATGTGGGCTTTGATGCTTCTCCACTAGATGGCCAGTTCGCTTCAAACCTTTAAGACCCCACGTGGTATATCTTTTGATAGCCGGGCACCATCCACTTTCTTCAACACATTTGCTTATGTACCCGCTTTGTCTTCAGTGATCATGTTGGGAAGGTGAGCATCATGGAATACCAGTTGATAGAACAAAGTGTTCTATTAAACACTTGCATTGAGGGAGTATTTGAGTAGAGGACCAAGGTCCATCTTGCTACCATAATTGAAAGCTATAAATATATGCACATAGATCTATTTACCCATCATCATATATAAATAGATTTACATACGTATATGCCTGTATTTAGACCTCTATAAATGCCCTTTACATGCTCCTTTATTCATTCTCCATTACAGTCTTTAGTCCTGGCACTTTTCTTCAGTGCAAGCTTGCTAGTAACAAGGTCTCTCTAGCTCTCTTTTTGTTTTGTTTGTTGATTTGCACATCTCTTAATTTCTACTTCACTTCTGAAGGGTAGTTTCACTAAATTTAGAATTATTGGCTGACCATCTTTTTAATTCAGCTCTTGAATACATCATGCTTCTTTCTGCTTTATGGAAGTTATAGCAAAATGTAGTGAAGAATTTAGATGGTCCTGGCTATCAGATAAAATAGCATCTGGGTTCTTAAAGATTTGTCTCCAAACAAGGAGCCATCTAAGAGAGATGTCAACTAAGTCTACATGGAAGAAGCATGCCATCATCAGTCACCGAAGGATTGGAGTCCATATAATCCAAACATTCCCTTAAAGTGTTTGCTTTGGTCTAAGACCTTTTTAAATTTTCAAAATGTACCCCCTGTATGCTCCACCACATTGAGCTCATGTCGATACATGTATACAAATATCTTCTGTTCTGTCATAAATATGTGTACATATATATATATTCTCATGAGTATACTCTTACTCTCCCTTTCACACCTGTTTTGTTTGTATGCCTATCCAGCCATCTACTCAGAGTCACCACTCTTGCAGGATGGTTTTTATAACTCTTTTTGCCTTTGCAAACCTCCCAGTCTCTTCATCTTACTGCACAGTGTCTTCCACTTCGCCCAAGTGAACATTTGTGTGCCTTTTAGCCAGAGACTTCTCTTTTCTTCCTGTGATTATTAAGGGTACTGTATAACTGGTGGTAACAGGGCAAATTAAAATGCCCTAAAAATACTGTTCTTATGGAAATGTAGTATTGTTTCTTAAGTAAACTATCCTTAGATTACTGAAAGATATTGGTTAATTTCCAGTATTCTGAAAAAGTTGATTTTGACAATATTTCCCAGTGTTAATATTGAATATATATAAAAAAGAAGTTGCTCAGAGATACTTACTTTTACATATTCTCACTGATCCAATCCCAGGCAAACCTATTTGATTGCCAATGATCCTCAGTGCAGTGTGTGAAATAAGCAGTGAGTAGCGATCACCACTGGAGATTGGAGAATTGCCATTCTTAAAGAGAGGAAGTCTAAGTTGGTGATCTTTAAGGTCCTTTTCAG
Organism: Tenrec ecaudatus; assembly: GCF_050624435.1. Lineage (NCBI taxonomy): Eukaryota > Metazoa > Chordata > Mammalia > Afrosoricida > Tenrecidae > Tenrec > Tenrec ecaudatus. Next base: position 125,279,984 of record NC_134548.1, on the reverse strand, counting down.
AATTTAAATTTATTTTGTGAATAAAAGATCACAGGATCAAGACAGAGTATAAGAATCATAATAACTTATACCTTCTATCAATCAGTTTATCATTGGTGGGTCTCCAGGTCAAGAGTAGCCACTACTCTTCAATATTTCAAAACAATACAGCAATATATATTTCCTGAACATCTTCTATGTATTTAGCTCTATGAGAGGAGCATTGGGTGAAAGAGAAAGATGATATTAAGTATATTACTACCTTTATAGTTATACCTACAATTCTGTTGAAGAAACAGCTCCAATATCTGAAGCAAACCTAAAAACATTATAAGGATTATTTGCTTAATTGCTTCAAGTTTACTGGATTTCTTGATAAATGCAAGTGCATCATGGCCTAGTTCTGATATTAATATTTCCATGTTTTTTACCTGTAGAGAGATAAAATAGTAACTCCATGGAAATGAAATGTCTTTTTGTTTAGGGATTTCTCAGATGATTGTTTCTTAAATATTTATTATTTCAGATTAAAAATAAATTCTAGGATCAACAGTGCATCATATCTGCATGCCAAACTAATGATATTTTGATCTGATGATGTTCATTTTGAAAATTCAATTTCAGTCATGTGAGCTCAGAACATGTTGAAATAGCCACCATTGTCTTCTTCAAACATCTGGCCTCACAATTGTTGCAACTTATCAAGTGAGGTTATTTACAGGCCCGTGAAAATCATATTAAGGTTAAATATTCATTCATCTTGGATCTTTTGCTTGACAAACTATTCTTTCATTTGTTTTTGAATTGCCCCATTGTTCATGAATGTTATGGGTAATGAACATCATTATTTTGAGCTACTGGTGTTACAGAAAAGAGCCCTCCTGGTACATTGGGTTAAGCATTGTGTTATTAACCCAAAGGTCAGCGAATCAAGCTCATTAAATGATCTGGGTGGGAAAGACGTGCAGTCTGCTTTGGTAACAATTTCCAGCCTCAGAAACCCTATGGAGTAGTTATTTTCTGTTTTATTGAGCCACTATGAGTTAAAATCCACTCCATGACAGTGGACTTATTTTAGATACTAGCATTAAAAAAAGGAACTCTGCTTCTTTCATGTGGGCTTTGTTGCTTCTGAGATACATGGCTGCTTGTTTTACCTGCAAGCCTGTAAGACCCCAGATGCTATCTTTTGATAGTTGGGCAACATCAGCTTTCTTCACCACATTTGCTTTTGCACACATTTGTCTTCAGCGATCATGTCGGGAAGGTGTGTATCATGGAATGTCAATTTAATAGAACATGTTCTTGCATTGAGTAAGTATTTGAGTGGAAGTCTAATGTCCATCTGTTGCCTTAATACTAAACTATAAATATATGCATGTAGATCTATCCCCAGTATCCTATATAAATATATTTACATACGTACATGCCTGTATTTAGACCTCCATAAATACCCTTTGCCCCCTAGTTCTTTCCTCCATTTCTTTTTACTTTCTTCTTATCCCACTATCATGCTCACCCTTCATTTGGGTTTTTTCAAATGATCTCGGTTACATTGCCCTTGCTGAATCCCTATTGGGCCTCTCACCCCCTCCTTGCCTCTAATTTTGGATCACTTGTTGTTCTCTTGTCCTGGGTTGGTCAACAGCATCTCCCAAACCCCGCCTCCCCCTCGACCATGTACTTCTGGGACCATCGGTCCCATTGTTTTCTCCTCCAGACTTTTCATCCAGGCTATCTTATCTAGATAGATCTGCAGAGATAGTAATATGCACCAAAATAACAAGGCATAGAAAACAAAGCAACAAAAGAACACAATGATGATGATCCCAATTCTACCTTACAAATCTGGCTAGTCCAGAGGATGTACACTGCTACAGACAGGAACTGGAAACACAGGGAATCGGGGACGGATGATCCCTTCAGAGTGGCGATAACGGGAAGGTGGAGGGAACGTGGGGTAGAAAGGGGAAACTGATTACAAGGATGTATATATAACCTCCTTCCTGGGGGATGGACAACAGAAAAGTGGGTGAAGAGAGTCGTCGGACAGTGTAAGATATGACAAATTAATCATTTATATATTATCAAGGGTTCATGAGGAAGGGGGGTGCAGGGAGGGAGGAGGAAAAATGAGGAGCTGATATCAAGGGCTCAAGTAGAAAGGAAACGTTTTGAGAATGATGGCAACAAATGTACAAATGTGCTTGACCCAATGGATGTATATGTATGGATTGTGAAAAAAAATTGTATGAGCCCCCAATAAAATGAAGGAACTCGGGTGGTGCTTGGCTGTTACCCAGAAGGCTCATGATTCAAACCCACTAGTTTCTTCAAGTGAGGAACATGTGGCAGTCTATGCTTGGAAAGATGGCAGCCTTGGAAACACTATGGGCCCATTCCACTCTGCTCTATGGGATTGCTGAGTTGGAATCAACTTGAGGGCAACCATTTTTTGTTTGTTTGTTTGGAGTACTCATAAGCTCAAACTAAGAGACACTTTGATTAAGGACCCTTGAATTTCATTTTTCTGTGGCATTGGATTCTACCCTGTTGACTTATTTGCTTTAAACAATGAATCAATTTTAGCTTCACCTTCAGTTAGCAGAGTGACTTTGAGGAGAGGCTGTGATATCTCTGGCCATCACTTTCCTCATCCATAGATTAAAAGTTTTGCTCTAGAGGATTTTAACTTTAAGAAATTCTGATGCTACGAAAATGAACAGGAAAAAATAATAAAAAGAAAAGAAACAGGAAAACATGAGTGAAACAATTTAGAGAACTTAATGCAATGTCATTTCTTTCATTGGAAACAGAGCTAAATACTATCATTCCCAATCTAACCCCTTTTCCACCTCTTACAATTTAAATCTTCATATTTGGGTAAATCAGCAATCCTCTGTTATATCTCCATTTATTTTGATTATAATAGTAACTATCAATACTAAGCACTTGGTCTTCTGGATCACTTTGTAATATAATTTAACGTTGGTGCTTTTTTAAGTACTAAGATAATGTGTTATTAACAGATGTATTTTCCAAAGCACATTGTCCAGTATTCCGTATATTATAGAATATAGATTTGTGGAATAATGATCATTTGAAATATATTCAGAACCTATATCCCAAATTCAGAATTCAATACTCATTATCATCGAGTCCCTGATGATGAATCACAGCCCTATAGGACTGAGTAGAACTGCTCCTTTGGCTTCTGAGGCTGGAAAGCTTTTTTTTTTTTTGGCATGCAAATTTATTTATTTATTTATTTTTAAGCATTTTATTAGGGCCTCATACAACTCTTATCACAATCCACACATATACATACATCAATTGTATAAAGCACATCTGTCTGAACATGTTACCCTCCTATGATGGAGTTGTTTGTGTGTTCAAACCTCTGGCCCAATACATAAGCCACTATGCCATCAGGGCTCCTCACAATTCAAGAATTACTATTGATTTTCCCCCGTAAAAATACATAATTCTGAAGATATTTCAGGAAATCAGAAATGAAATTTTCAGTTCACATGGAAACCCTTTTTTTTTCATTCACATTTCCCCTCTCCATAAAGTCTAGAATGCTTCCCTTTATATTTGATAACTCTGGCATGAGACCATTTTCCCCCTTCCGTATTCTATAGACTATAACATGAGTTAATCATCAAGTATATGACTGGCATGTTATCTCTTATCACCTTCTGTTTAAAACATGGCAAATGTGGTTGTCATAACTCAAGGAGTGTTTGGCTGCTTGCAAGCTCCAGATCCGGTGGTATATGGTACGTGATTAAAACAGAGAGTAGCACTCTTACCACAAATAACTTGCACGTGTGGACAGGAGCTAAGTCAAACTGAATATTTACTTAAACACTTGATTAGATCCATTATAGATATCAGTCTAGCTCAATTCCTTGAGGATTTGTCACCGAGTGTTCTATCGGTCCCTTATTCTCTTTCTTAGCCTGCACAGAAAGCCTATTGGATCACAGTGCTTAGCAACGCAAAAATCATCTGGCCCAGGAGAGTTGAAGAAATCATTTAACTTTAGTCATCATGCTGAGGGAACCATGTTGTTTCTCTGTCAGATGGGGGCCTTGCCACACTGAGAGAGATCAGTTATCCAAACAAAATTGTTTTCCCTCTCCTTTTTTTGTGCCAGAATGTGACTCCTAAGAATAAGCAAACTCAATGTTGCTTGAAGACATTTCAAGGCTTTCCAACTCCCAGGACTCAAGTAGCCATGGAAATAAGCACTGGCCAAAAATGCACTTGGTCTGGATGGGATGAGACTTGGGAGACATTTGAGAAAAGAGAGCTTAAATATGCGTGGTGGGATGTTACTCCATGGAATTAGAAAGGCCTGTATTAAGTGGATGGCTTAATAAATGTGAGAATAAATTCAGCCCTGCTTTATTTGCCGAAAAAGACAATGATCATTCTCTTTGGGGTGCCCTGAAAAGAAGAGATGATTTGTTCTTCCAGTGGATTGACTGGAAGGAAGGGGATGTCTTTCTCCCAAGTTTGAGAAGATGAGAAATCCAGTTCCAAAATAAATGCAGCTTGTCCATGTGATCTCTTAGTTGCGAGAAAGGTTTTGTGAGGGCTATAAATGGATTTAGCAAAAACAACACCGGCATATTTCATGAAATTAATATGTTTACGAATCTTTGTGTGATTAGAATCACATGAACCCCACCAAGAAGCTGCCTTTTAATTTCCTTTGTTCATGTGCACAAGTCTCTTGGTACAAAAGTAACCCGTGTGTTCCATACCATGAGGGTTCACGGGGCCAGTCAGTGTCTCTTTTGAAGCACAAACTCCCAGAACTGTCCTTGCCTATGTCAGCATGCTTCTCGCTTCCGGCATTTGAGCATCTTACTTCCAGAGTCACTGGTGGAGCCCAGACTTTCTGATCACACTGTTTTTATTCTTTGGCTGTTGTTTTGGTGTCTCTGCTTCATCCTTGTTTATTTATCTGCCTCAGCTCCAGGTACCGTGTTTCCCCGAAAATAAGACACACCCCTAAAGAAGCCGTAGCAGGATTTCTAAGCGTTTGCGCAATATAAGCCATCGCCCGAAAATAAGACACAGTGAGAGGCGTGGCTCTGCAGCGCACAGGTGCAGGGCGGTCCCGAAGACGCGCAGCCCTTCTCGTCGGCCCCATGGGGACAGCTGCCATCTGGGAGGGGACTGGAGAGGGGCGGGCTGCCCATCCACCAGGTCGGCTCCCCTGGCAGGTCCTGGTCCTTGTGCGCGTGCCGCGAGCTGAGGCAGAGCGGGAGACACAGGCAGTGCGAGTCCGGGTCTCCCCAGCAACGCGAGGAGCAGGACGCTCTGCCCGAGGCGTTGCGTGTCCTCGGGAAGGAGGAAAGCTGGGGCTACCGTGGGACTCAGCACGGGGGGCGATGTTCCAGAAGAAGACGACTTCACAACATGTGAATCAATGTAGATTGCCGTACCATACTTAATACAAATAAGACATCCCCAGAAAATAAGCCATCGTGTGACTTCTTGAGGAAAAAGAAACATAAGACTGTGTCTTAGTTTCGGGGAAACACGGTAGTTTGTGTTCTCTCTGTGGCAGGCTGTTAGTCAGCATGTGCGTTTGGACCCATACTTCATTCATTTGGACACCCAAACCTGACATCTTCATCACTGCCCACTCCACATTTCTCAGACTCCACATCTGTTTGGGGTCTCTTTACTCCTTCTGTGTCTGGTTCCTTGTCACAAAGTATATTTCATATGTCACTTTTTCAAATGTTTTAAATCTTCTGCAGTGAAACCGTGGGTCTTATGGAAATGATGCATTTTTGCATCCATAGCCAGACATAGCTTGTCCATGACCTCTCACAAATTCTAAATCAGCTTGTAAACGTGTGCACTTTGTTCTGAAATGTTTCTTTAGGGCCTTGTAAACATCTCCCCGTGCTATTGCCTATTTGCCATTAGCCCTATGTTCTTTTTTGTGTGTGTGGATAAAAGTAATTTACATTTATTTAATGCTTCCTCAAATACTTTCATGTTTGATATTCATAATAATACTCTGAGACCTACATCTTTCATATCTACTTATTTTAGTTGCTTTAAAGCTATGGGTAGATACAAGAGAAACCTCATAAAATAATGTTAAGGTATAAAGCATAGAGCTATAACAAGCTCCTGTGTGCGTACCTCCCTACTTAATAGCAAACCCATAGCATTATATTTCAGGTCTTTAGCATCGCTTTATCTTTCCACTAACAAGAATATTCTCTTTATCCTTCCTTAACTTTTATCTATACTTAATCATGTTTGTATTGACATACATACACACCAAGATGTAGTTTTTTTATTTATTAAGAGAAACATAGTTAAAGATTACTATGTCCACTCAACTGTAATATTTTACCTTCCACATATATTTAATCTTTGTCTGTTTCTGCTCTCTTCTATTTTGTTAACTAATTTTTTAATATTTTATTAGGGATGCATACAACTCATATCACAATCCATACATATACATACATCAATTGTATAAAGCACATCTGTACATTCTTTGCCCTAATCATTTTCAAAGCATTTGCTCTCCACTTACGCCCTTGGCATCAGGTCCTCTTTTTTTCCCCCTCCCTCCCCACTACCCCCTCCCTCATGACCCCTTGATAATTTATAAATTATTATTTTGTCATATCTTGTCCTATCCGGCCTCTCCCTTCACTCCCTTTTCTGTTGTCTGACCCCCAGGGGGAAGGTAACATATAAATCCTTGTAATCAGTTCCCTTGCTCCAACCCACTTACCTTCTACCCTCCCAGTATCTCCCCTCACACCCCTGGTCCTGAAGGTATCATCCGCCCTGGATTCCCTGTGCTTCCAGCTCCTATCTGCACCAGTGTACATCCTCTGCTCTATCCAGACTTGTAAGGTAGAAATTAGATCATGGTAGTTGGTGGGGAGGAAGCATTTAGGAACTGGAGGAAAGCTGTATTCTTCATCGGTGCTACATCCACCCCGACTGACTCATCTCCTCCCCTAGACCCCTCTGTGAGGGGATCTCAAGTGGCCGACAAATGGGCTTTGGGTCTCCACTCTGCACTTCCCCCTTCATTCACTATGGTAAGATTTTTTTTTAGCCATTTGCTAATTCCTTAAAGCATCAGTAATGGTCAGCTCTTAGGAAATGCACACTCAGGAAGAAAGAGGCTTATGAATTTTAGGGAACTGGTTTCAGATTTCTAGTCCGGTTGCTTACCAGAGGCTGAGTAAAGTCCCCAGAGTGATGTCTGCTGTTGTTGTTGGTTGGTTGCCTTGGAGTCAATATACCGACTCATGGAGACCCCGTGTGTACAGGACAGAACTCCGGAGGGCTATCAAGGCTGTGGATTTTGGAAGCAGACCACCAGGCCTTACTTCTGAGGTATCTCTGTCAGGGTAAAGTGCTTCTCATTATTTGACCTACATGGAGAGCCATACTGGTGGGCAAGTAGGTCTGTAAATCTGCATTGAGGGATGTTGATTTCTCTTGTTACATAGCTGTAACCATTTGGTGAAGTAATTGTTACAGTTATCGAGTGCTTTCTATCTGCTCTATATAACCAAATAAAGTGCTGTCCTTACTGTTACGATTCTATTACTGCATAACATGTACAAATAAAGAGATGCCTAGAGTAAGCTCTGGAAAGGTCCTTAACATGGATCTTATATGTCCCAGCAAGGGATGAGTCACACACACACACACACACACACACACACACACACACATACACACACACACACACCACCTCTGGCACATGTACACTAATGTTGTTCATCTACCAATACATTCATAGAGTTTCAGTACCCAGAGCTTTTATCAGGATCTTACTACATAAGCATGATTGACTGCAATGTTGAACGCCTTTGGATTCGTGTATGTATGAAGAACATAACCTCTATTCTCCATCCCTGTGAAGTCTGGCTGATATCACCTGAGGGTGCTTTCTGGCTTGGCTAACCCCACCCAGAAATAACCTCATTTATTTAACTTGTCCAAAAGATATGCTCTGCAGCCTCCTCCATGAATAGCAAATACTCTAGCCAGTGGTGAAATCGAAGCGCTTAGAGATTACTTCAAAAGAACAAACAGCAGATGCTTCAAGTAAAGTTAATTGTCTAGTCCACAATTTTCTTTTTTGATCCTAATTTGGTCTGGGAAGTTTCTGCTCCCTCGCATACTGGTGTTAGCAGTGATTTTTCTGCCAAACGCATCTTATACACTGGCACAGTCTTGAAAATGTTAATTTTGAAAAATGGCATCTGGCTTCCAGCCTCTGACAGAACCACTCTTGAATTTCCACGGAAGTATATATGAATACAAAGAAAATGATGAGAACTCATGTTGACGGTGATAATTTGGACTGACAGAGTATTGCCAGAGCCAGGGAAGATTTTCTGTGGCTAAAAATCAGAAGGAAATGGGTTTAAAAGTTCAATCAGCAGACTACTCATACTATCATGGGCAACATTTGGTAAGTCAGTGCATTGTAGAAGAGTTAGACAAACGCTGCTAGGTTCTTGTGTCACCTACATTTTGAACCAACTGTGACACCAAGATTTCAGGTTATCACCAAAAGAGATAAATCATATGTTCAAAAAGTGCCTAGGACAACACTTTACTCACATAGAGTACAAGATTAGCTTCAATGGTAATCACAGTTGTACTATAGTTAGCTCGCCCCCTCTCACGGCCTGCATCGGAGAGATGTTCTACTTACACCTTTCTCATTATGTGATCAAAGGAGAGACTCTCTTCCCTCCACACTAAATATATATGTACATATATATGGTGGTGGTGCCTAGGTTATCTTTGGTGCCCACACTATTTTAAGAGTTAGAAAAAGTTACCATGCACCTCGAATAGATTAGAAGGTTTCTTTGATAAGGAGAAGGAACTGTATGAAACAGCTATAAATTATATTCTGAAGGTATAAGACTCCTGTAAAAACCATGGATTCTGGTTTTTTGTGTTCATATTATCAACAAATAAGGCAGTTGAGATAGGAGGTACATTTGACGAAACCGAGATAGACTCTTGGAAATAGGTGATATGAACATCAACCTATCAGCCAATAGTACAGCTAAGAAAGATATCTAATATTCTCTTTTAGTATAGCCAAGGTTGTCTCTTCTGTATTAACAAACATGATCACAAAATACACTGAAATTCCTTTGATATTGAGCAATGAAAGAAACCAACATGGAACAAATGGAAAAATTTTGCAAACAGACTAAAGGCAAAATGAATCGACAAACTCAGAAAGAACACATTTCTGAAAATATGTTTTTAAGGCATTAAAATATTAGACACCTTTTTTGGTTATTTTTTGTAAATAATTTCACTGGGGGCTCTTACAGCTCTTATAACAATACATCTCATAACATACATCCATTGTGTCAAGGACATTTGCACATATGTTGCCATCAGCCTTTTCAAAACATTGTCTTTCTACTTCAACCCTCAGTATCAGCTTCTTATTTTTCCTTATTGTTCCACCCTCCAACCCTCATGAAACCTTGATAAATTATAAATTATTATTATTTTCATATCTTACATCATCAGCTGTTTCCCTTCACCTAAGTTTCTGTTGTTCATCACCCTGGGGGGTGAATATACATCGATCATTGTGATCAGTTCCCCCTTTCTTTCCCCATCTTCATCCTACCATTACTATTCCTGTGAGGTTTATATGTAATGGATTACATGTGTTGAGAGTTCCTAGTTGTACCAGTGTACATGGTCTGATCCATTCGGATTTGTAAGGTAGAACTGGGGTCATGATTGTGGGGGGGGGAGCATGAAAGAACTAGAGGACTGTTGTATGTTTTGTCGATGCTATATTGCACCCTGGCTGAGCCATCCCTTCCTCGTGGCCCTTCTGTGAGGGGATGTCCAATTGTCTACAAATGTGCTTTAGGTCTCCGCCCCTCCCCCTTGTTCACATCGATATGATTTTTTGTTTTGGGTCTTCTGATCCCTGATACTTGATCATATCCATACCTCATTATCACACAGACTGGTCTGCTTCTTCCATGTAGACTTTGTTGCTTGCCAGACAGATGGCCACATTTTGTTAACCATGTGGCCTTAGATGGACATCTCACTTAGATTGCTTCTTGTTTGGAAACAAGCCTTTAAGGTCTCGGATCCTAATATATCTGGTTTCTCCAACTTCTTCACCACACTTTGGTGTAGCACCCATATCTTCTCTGTTTCCTTCCTGACGGTAAGTAGCAAGGACTAATTGTTCTTAAATAGGAGATAGGATTCAGTGGGAGCCCCAAACCCAATCCTGGCTCTATGTCCTTTTTTAAAAAAAATCAGTCTTTGGCTCTCTTTTGAAACCTCCTTGTAAATATATGGTAGAGAGCATTAAAGATCATCTCCCTGGAACATAAAGATGTTCTGTTAATGTTGTCATTGATTAGCCCCTGGTACTAATTTTTAATAAACAGTTGAAAGAGGCATATTTGGCCTAGTTGACTAACTATATATTGCAATAACTGAATTATCACTTTGTATAGAATGAATCCTTCCATGACTGGACACTATTTGGACAAACAATGGGAGTTGGTTGTCAGGGAAAACTTACAACAGTATTCACTGAGAATGCCAGTCACAGGTTTGATGGAATAATATATATATCTTACTACAGAATATGAGGCATTGATGTAAAAAAACAATGATTGTTTGCCTACTGGCAGTTTCATACTCATGGAAAAACTGGCTTCTGCTTCTTCAAACACCATAACTTTTCAGTCTAAAGTCCTTAGGTTACCAGTGTGTTTAAGGTAGAGTACAATTCACCTAGTGGAGTCTCAGGATCATATCTCTCTTTTTCAGCCTTGGAAATGTGTTGTGCACTCTACAGATCCAGGATTTGATGTCCTAGTGCTCTATGACACGACCTGGTTATGCCCATATTTCTGTTTCATTCTGTTTTAATTCTTTCATTCAATTTCCTCAGAAGCTGATCCATGAAGTTCAGTTTTAAAACCTCTGTCTGATATACACCAAGAGCAAATGAAGATGAAAAGACAACAGAATAACTCTATTACAAAATGGGAGATTAACAATATCAGGAAAGATTATTAAAAATTAAAAATCAGCTCTGGATTTTATTATCAATGGAGGCCATGGGGAGCAAAGTTGACAATGTTAAAGAACAGATCAATGAGAATGTAATTCATATGTAGAAAACATTCTATGTCTGATTTAATAACTTTAATTACTATGAAGGAAGAAATAAAAACAACTAAAACAATAATGATGTATAAATAAAGAAAAAGAAAAATTTCCTCAGTTGAAAAAAGGCCTTAACAACTCATCATCTCCTAGGTGATAATTAGTAAGAACTCTGCTTTCTAGGATTTGGATCATATATATATGCTAGTTCAATGAACATCCTTGTATATACCCACACATTATTTTGGCATGTGAATATAGCTAACCAAGACAGAGTGTAAATAATCATAACTAAAAACTATGGGGAAAATCCATAGAACAAGGTAATGACTCTTTTGAATCAGTTTTCACATTGGTGATATAGTTCTGTTAATAGCTATCTAAAAGAGCTGTTTGTGGAAATAAATGGCATAATTTATATAAAATACTTAGGAAAAGGTCTGAAATGTAAGAACTAATAATATTCCTGCTGTTGCTACAAAGACTACTACAATTATCCTCATCATCATGGATGGTAGGATTCTAGAAATTGGTTTTGTTTTTAGCTACCTTATTATTTTTTAAATCTTTCCCAACTTTTACACAGTGAGCATGTATTACTTTTGTAATCAGAAAAACATCATGTATTATTTGTATAGCATATCAAACAAATATGTTATTGTTAGACGTCATTCAGTCAGCTCTGACCCACAGTGACCCTGCATAAAATAAAACACTGCCAGGTCCTGCACCATCTTCACAACTTTTGTTACGTTTGAGCCCATTGATAATCTCTTCCAGAGACTAGTCTTTCTTGGTAACAAAGAACACAAGATGGAATCACAGAGGCACTAAAGTGCTCTTTGAACTATAGCAATGTAAAATTTTCATTTTTAAACAAATTATTCTAATTTCAGATCATAATACCATTAATTTTGTAATAAAGATTTTTAAATGTATTGAAATGGATATCAAATGCTTATAAAAGACTGGGACACTATGGAAGTTTATGTTCAGAGTGTCATCCACTTAGAAGTGACCATTGTTTTTTGGGAGGGTATAAACATCTTTTTCTCAGCTTTGTTTATTACAATGCTCTGATCATAGAGTATGATATTCTGCTTCTTGTAACCTAAAATTAACTGGGTAATTTATTAAAGAAATTAAATTTTCCCAAATACTGCTTGTGGTAGTTCATCAGAGGATTGTTATTATGCAATTGCCATTTATCTGTTTTGTTTTTTTCTCATGACATCTGGCTGTCATTGCTCAATGCTCCAATAAATAAGTGGTTAAAGCTTAATCTGAATTTCTGATCATTTTCTTAAAATTAAATCCTAGAAGTGGAGATGCTAGGTTGAACCACACGCCCATTGTCATCGAGTCTAGCCTGACTCTTAGTGACCTGAGAGGACAGAGTAGAATTGGCAATCTTACAGAAGTAGACTTAGTCTTCTTTCTGGTGGGTTTGAACCTCCCTCCTGGCAATTAGCAATCCAGTGCTTATTCCAAAGCCCTTTACTATGTTAAAAAAGGGTGTGTGTGACTCTTTTAAAACTCCTGACAGAGCTTGCTATTTTCTGAAAGCTTTATAGCAGTGTGTTGTCCTCTTTCAATCAGCCCTTTCACCCTCCAATCTCAGTCTTGGGGAACATTATTACTTCATATTTTAAATATATAATATTCTCAAAAGAAAAAAATGCTTTTATTCTTTTTACCTTCTGTTACTTTGCTTGAACATTTATCTAATAATCTCATTGGCCATTTTAAGGTACTTCTCTATGAATTGTTCATGGGTGACTTTTGTAGTCATAGTCCTATCTTTGTTACTTTAAGAACCCTCTGCCTGATGGACGTTTGGCCTCAACTCAAATACTTCCTCTGTTCTAACAATCCAGCATTTTGTAATGCTCACCCTCCCGACATGATCGCTGAAGACAAAATAGGTTCATAAGCAAATGTGGTGAAGATAGCTGATGGTGCCCGGCTATCAAAAGATATAGTGTCTGGGGTCTTAAAGGCTTGAAGGTAAACAAGTGGCCATCTAGCTGAGAAGCAACAAAGCCCACATGGAAGAAGCACACCAGCCTGTGTGATCATGAGGTGTCGATGGGATCAGGTTTTAGGCATCTAAGACCCAGAATGAAACCATACCCAAGGTGAATGGATGTGGGTAGGAATGGAGTGGAGACCCATTGCCCTTCACATAGGGGTCAAAGGGAAGAAATGAGCCATGCAGGGTGCAGTAGCGCCCTGATGAAACAAACAACTTTCCTCTAGTTCTTTGGTGCTTTTTTCACCCCACTATCATGACCTCAATTCTACCTTACAAATCAGATTAGACCAGAGCATGCACACTGCAAGAGATAAGAGCCCACAACACAGGGAATCCAGGATAGATAATCCTGGGTCAACAAGGAGAATAGATTATCCAGGATAGATAATCAGGGTCAACAAGGAGAATAGAGATACCAGGAAGATTAGGGGAGGGTGGGGGAAGAAAGGGGGAATTGATCGCAAGGATCAACATATAACCCTCTCCCAAGGGGACTAATAATGGAAAAGTGGGTGAGGGGTGACAACGGACAATGTAAGAAAAAGAAAAAATAATCTATAACGTATCAAGGGTTCGCGAGGGAGGGTGGGCGGGGAAGGGAAGGAGAAGAAATGGGGAGCTGAAATCAGGGGCTCAAGTAGGAAGAGAATGCTTTGAAAATGATGATGGAGGCATAGGTGAAATGTGCCTGACACAATGGAGGTATGTGTGGATTGTGATAAGAGATGTAAGAGCTCCCAATAAAAGTATATTTTTTATAAAAAGAACCCTCTGCATTCTGAAGGCTGTTTCCCATTGAAATATAGAAAGGTAGCTTTGTTGTAAAGAATGTAAGCATTTACAATATTTTTGACCAGTGAGGCCAGCAACTGAACTCCTTATGCCAAAATGAAGAAGGGAAGAAAGCTTCATAAAATGAGATATAAATAATCCTCTTGAGAGAATGTGTGATACTAATTAAGGCTTTCCTTCTAAGCATGTGAAAATTAACATATCATCTGTTTTGATCCATAAATATACAGTTCAGCCATCAGTTTCACTTGCCATACTTGCAGAGCCAATTCCTCCCCCATTTCTTCTGTTCTTCTATCTTTTGGGCCTAGAATGAACTGGACCCTTTCCAAGGCTGAAATTAAACATGATCTTACAGGATCTCAGTTCTAGGAAATTTTGTGAATGTGTATGTAACTATTGTGACAGGGCAAGGATGTAGTCTAGTAAGAGCATAAAAATCTCAATTAGGGTCTCCCTGGCTCACTTTGTCAAGTGTTTCTTTTTTCGACATATCACTATGTGCACATTTAAGGAAGTCTGGTGGCACAGTGGCTAAATGCTTGCTTACTAAAGGAAAGTTCAGTAATTTTCATCCACCGGCTGCTCCACAGAAAAAAGATATGGCAGTTTGCTTCCAATAAATATTGCAAACTTGGAAAACTTATGGGGCAGATCTACTCTATCCTCTAGTGCTTGTGTGATCTGGACTCAAATCAATGGCCACAGTGTTTTAATTTTATTTAACTTTATACGTACAGTATGAAAACTCTACCATGGCTTTAATTGAGGTGACCTGCCTTTGTGCTTCCAAAGTTGTACTTTCTCAAACTTTATGGTTCCTATTATGAGCAGAGCCCACCAAATTTAGCTGATAGAATAGATTTGAGTCAGAACTGCTTTGATGGTAGTGAGGTTTTTTGTTTTTTAAAAATGCCCCAGTTCCTCAATCCATTGCTTTTGTTTTCCTGCTTTTCTTTTATTTCCTCCTCATTCACACCTCGCAATTTTCCCCACCTTTAAGTGTTTTACCAAAATTGGTATCCCTTGTATTTGGTTCTCAGTAAAATTTCATTTTCTGGGTGTCTCTTCTAAATCCTGTACTAGGGCTGCACAGTGGGACAGAAGGATCCATTCAAGCTGTGTGAGTTAGAAAATCAGTTTAGTGGGTTGCAACCAGCACTTTGAAAAGAAAATAAACTGGAATGCATCAGTGCCTCACATAGAATAAGGCAATTTATTTTTCATAAACCAAATTAAGGAGTGTACTGGTCTAATGCAAATATTATTTTATCTTGCCGGTCAAGATCAAAAGTATTTGAGAAATACTTCTATACAGCACAATTCTGGATGCAAGACAGAGCTAGTGCAAGATTAAAGGCTCTTCCAGCCGAGCAGCTGTCCTTGGTGCCAATCTATACATACTAAAACATACCTTGGGTAATAAAACATCACTTGCAATAGAAAAAAGATGGAGGGAAATTGCATTTACCAGGCATCTCCTGAATGAGTGTAGTGTAGATGAGAAAGGTAGATAAATTTATGAATTGGACATTATTGCTGAGAGCAGCAGAGGAGAGGCTGGGTCTTGCCACCAGCAATCTTTCTTTCTTCTGTGCTCATCCCTCATCTGCCCACATAGTTTAGCCTGTCCTCTCAATAAATGTCGAAGAAATCTGTAGAGAAATTTACTTTGAAGGAACACCAGATTGAGTTGCTGAGCATGCTCATGTGCATTGGCTAACACCTATATGAACTTTAAATAGAGAGAAAATAGTTTTGTAAAAAATGTCTTAGTTAGATTAATGCCTTAGTTGAGGATACCTAGAGGAACAGCAACAGTGAACTGTATATACATACATAGAGATTGACTTCAAAGACATTGTCCCCACAAATAAGGGGCAAGTATGGGCCCACACAAGTTTGGGGTAAATCCCAAATCCATTGGTCCGAAAATAGGCTGATGACCTTACGTGATGGCTCCAAAGCTGCAGGTCAGCAGGTACATTGGAGGTCTCTACTACCTCAGGGGTTCCCAAGGGTTGGCCAATCCCAACTCTGCAGGTCAGGCAGCAGACTGAAAGTCCCTGTAGTAAATGCCAGCAACCAAGTTCAGACAGGGAGAGAATTTCAGAATCGGAAAGAGCTACCATTGCCAGAACATGTATTACATCATGGATTCAGGCCACAACCCTGAGCAAAAGCCTTGCCCAGCTGAGTGGCTGCAGACAAAATGGAAGTGATGCACAGTGTGTGCCAACCCACTGAGAATCATAGCCTAGGCAAGTTAACACGTGACATTAACCACCATAGTAATAACTGCTTTGAACCCCCAACTTTCCGTGACTTAACACCATACAAGATGATTTTTTAAGATAATAATCCTTTGCAGGTAAGGACAGGTCAATGTGTAGCTTTCCCCCAAATAGCGATGCGGGTGTGTCTTCCATGTTGTGGATGTAGTCATCTGCATCCAATTTGAGGTTGAGGAAAGAGCGCTTGGAGAAGACAAAAAGATTTATTAAAATTCCAGTTTGGAAGTGATACCTAGGAAGACTCACTACATTGTGGAGAGGGCATTATTTCATTGTGTGTGTGTGTGTGTGTGTGTGTGTGTGTGTGTGTGTGTGTGTGTAGAGTGAGAGCACGTAAGAGAGAACAGCTAAATCAGGCACAATAAGTTATAGCATCTATTAAGATGTCAACACCAATTTTGGAAACACAAGGCTCTTCTCATTGTCCCTGCACTCTTTTGCAGTGTGACAAGTTGTGTTCATCAATGGTACATCTATGTTTTGATAATAAAAATAAGCTATTTTATTTTCTATTTTACTTACGTAGTGATGGTCACAGCCACACACTGAACTGCATATGAATTCTAGTTGCACTGAATGTAGTTAGCACGCGTGATGTGTATCAGATAATAAATCCTAAATTGTAGGCAGCCACCTCGTTTATTCAGCTGTTGCTTTCCATTTGGTTGACCAGAAAGGGGGCTTTCCATTATAGGATTTGTGAGACTTAGATCCACTGGAATGGCTTTAAGTTTTGATTAAACAGAAAGCTTGAAAAGATTTAAACAATAATCCAGTAATATTGAAAACATTACAATCTGGTTTAGATAAACAATCATGTAAATGAATTGGCTATAGACATGTTTATTTTGCTGAGAAAGCGCTTGTTTAGAAATTACCCTTATGATGTGAATTTTATTTAGACATCTGGATATCAAAATACTGCCTAATTGTGGATAATTGTTGTTGGCAAATGCATTATTGCTTTTCAGAATATCTGGATAGGATTATTATTTTGTTAACACTTTACGTTTTCTTCTCAGAAAATCAGAATAAAATGTTGAAATTTGGAATTCTCAAACAGCAGCCAAAGTTTTCTCAAAGTTATTAGTCAACAGTGTGACAATGGAAAATTTTATTGCTTAAGTCTGTGATGTGCAAATATCTTCAAAATAATGAATGCAGTAATTTTTTGAATTATTACTGATAAATGACTTTGCCTTCACTGAAACGATTCTGACATTATATTTATAAAATGAACTTCCCTCCCTTCTTTCCTTTTGTTTCCTGCTCTAGTTTAGTGAGCAGGTTAATTAAGTGCTAATATTAAATTCAATGGGGTATCCAAACAAAAGGGGGCTGGGAAGAATAGTGTCCGCACTGTTGATTGAACAGCAAGGAAGAAGTTTAGACAAGACATTTTATTGGAAATATAGGAGCTGTTGGCTTCTTTGTATACTGGCAATCTGAATGTTGATTTGCCTCTAACAAATGATTAGAGAAAAAAGGGAAATGGTGACATGAGGAAATATAGTATTTTCTCATTTTAAAATTAATGGAAAAATAGCTATTATGAATATAGTGAGTACTTTACAACAGTGCTTGGCAAAGTGTGTTTCATTGGAATATTGATCCATTGAAATACTCCAAAGGAAAGTGTTCTGGAAGCATATCAATTAGGGAATACACTGATAATCACAATGTATGTTAGCACATTGACCTTTTTGAGAAATTATTTTAGTTAGGAAACTTACTCAAGTTTTTCTTTTTTTTAACTGAGAACTCTTAATTGATTTTTAAACAACTATTTATAGCTCACTGAGAATTAACCCTTAAGTCTGCATCTCTGTCCTCCTCTGTCTTTCTTATAAGAAAGAAGTGACATTAATGCTTATGTCTTTTTAAAGAATAGCACGAATTTTCTTGCCAAGTGTTTTGAATCTAGATAAACATGGTAGCTCCACAGCATTGTGAATACTTACTGGCACTGAATTATTTACTATAAAATGACTAATTTTAGGTATTGTATGTTTTACCTCACTTAAATTTAAAAAGAGAATGATTATTTGGGGAAAACTGCAATCCCCATCAGCTTTTCCCATTAAATATGAACAGGGTTTGTTTTATCTATCTATCTATCTATCTATCTATCTATCTATCTATCTATCTATCTATCTATCTATCTATCTATTTGTTTATTTATTTGCCTGGACATTGATTTTAGTAATAAACACACAGGGAAACAAAACATTGATAATTTGAGACATTAGTACAACTTTGTAAGACTAGACAGGGTGAAACATCTTTTGGTGAAAAATTTTCTACAAAGCAATATGTATCTCCACATTTATACTGATGTATACCTTCATGGATTGATTATATATATGTACATACACACATAGATACACATGTACATACACACATAGAGTGTTTTCTGTGGGGTTTACCAGTTGCAAAGCACAGGAGAAGTGGATGTACAATGATAATAACTGATGCAAATGTTTCAGGGAATGTAAGGGAGGAGGATGGACGATAAAGAGGGGAAGGGGAGTTTGGGTGTAAATTAAGAGGGAAGGAGTGGGGATGGAGCACTGGAGCTGATCATGATTGAACAGCTCACTGTGGGGGCAAATTGACCATGGTGGTGATTGTACAATTTCCCCTCTTGATATGTTGGGATGATTAAACTATTAATTCCTATGATATGTATATTCTGTCCCAATAAAACTGTTGTGGAAAGAAAAGATGTTGTTTTTGAAGGTAGGTCCTGCTTACCATTTAAAAATATCCAGATTAAAGTGTCATCTATAGCAATATCAAAAACAGAAATAACCCAAACCAGTTGGAATAAGATCCAACTCTGGAAATTCCGTGTATGTCTGAGAACTCTGTTCCATAGGTTTTCAATGGCAGATTTGTGAGGAATTAAATTGCCAGACCTTTCTACCAAAGCACTGCTGAGTGAATTTCAACCACCAGCCTTTGGATGAGTAGTTGAATGCCGAATCCTTTGCTTCATCCCAGGGACTCCATGACAGTTAAGGTCAAGTCCATTCCAATTCATGGCAACTCTGTGTGTGTGTGTGTGTCACATAGAAGCTCCAGAGAATGTATTGTTGCTGTTTCTGATGTTCAGACTATACATAGCATAAACACACACCAATTTGACAATTGTACATGTACGCTTCCGTGACATTTATTGCATTCATGGAGTTGTGTAACCCTCCTTTTTCTGTTTGTTCCTTCCTGATTAAAATGCACTTTACATTTTCGGTTGAATTTTTCAAATGGTGTGAGCAATTTGTTCTCATACAAATACTAGTTAAACTAATGTTCAGTTCCAAGATGATTTCAGGTGATACTTTTGGTTTAAATTTAATGACTATCTCAAGGCATCAGTGTCAGGGGTTCATCCAGCTTCCCTGGTTCCAAAATGTCAGGAGCCCATGAAAATTTAAAATATTGTTCTTTGTTCCTGACCCCTTTGATCTGGATTCCTGTATGAAAATATTCAGTACTAGTAGCTGAGAACCATCCAGTATGCTTAGTGAAATAGGTGATTCCCCAAAGGACAAATATTGTATGATCTTGCTTATAATAAAAAAGAAAACACAGGGCAAATGTACAGAGATCAAAGTTTATTGGTGTTTATCATGGGCAAAACTCACTGAGATCAAGTCAATGTCAATTCATAGTAGTCCTCTAGGATAGGCTTGAAGTGCCCCTGTGAGTTTCTGAGACTCTACTCTTTAAAGGAGTAGAAAGCCGTATCTTTCTCACTCAGAGTAGATGGCGGTTTGGGCTGCTGACCTTACAGTTAACAGCCCAATTCGTAACCACTACATCACCAGCAATCTCTCATTAGGGGAAGGAAGCAGAGGAAAGAGGTTAAAAGTAGTGTAAATATAGCATTGATTAAGGGGAGGGCTACAAAGTCAGACATTCCAACGTCAGTATGTTATTAACTGAAAAAAAAATGAAGTGGCAAAAAATTTATGATAGATGCACTTACAACAATAACAAAATGTAGCTACAGATGCAACTGAAGCTACTTATGTATAACTAAATACCTCATCAAATTGAATTCCTTGGTTTGAAGGTTTAGGTTAAGTGAAACATCCCAGGTAATTGGCCTTATAATGTATTTAGTGCTTCTAGTCCACCTTCGAATTAACTTCGTAATGCCTGGGGTCTTCAAAGAGTGTAAATTGCCATCCAAGACAGATTGGTCTCCATTCAACATCATCTGGGTCAACGAAAAGCAGCAGAGGATGGGG
This sequence comes from Tenrec ecaudatus, assembly GCF_050624435.1. Lineage (NCBI taxonomy): Eukaryota > Metazoa > Chordata > Mammalia > Afrosoricida > Tenrecidae > Tenrec > Tenrec ecaudatus. The sequence goes on along the minus strand of NC_134548.1, from coordinate 125,259,423 downwards.
AACAGATCACTACTCTATAATCACTATTGGACTCTTTTGCCATGACGACAAAGGGACTTTTACTGCTCTGTTTTGGAAGTTCCTCTCCAGAACTTTCTTCGGAGGCATCTTTCTCTCTCATTTTGACTTTCTTATTGTAAATTGAGTGGAGGAGTACAGAGTAAATTCGTTTTCCATTTTAAATTTCATCAATATGTTGGTTTATCATTGATTAAAATAACTACAGTCTACTACCAGGTAACCAACTTCCTCCTTGTGTTTTCTGTTTCAATTTCTCCTCTGTTCCCACCCCTTCCTTGCTTCTTAACATTGTGCTTGGGCAGATCCTCATCTCAAATGTTTGATTATTGCTAAGGAATGTTAAATGAGTTAGTTGAACATACATACCGTATACACCCGAGTATAAACTGACTCAAATATCAGCCTAGGCACCTAATTTTACCACAAAACTGCATAAAAATGTGATGAAAAACTCAGTTTATCTTATTATGAGTATATATGGTACTTCAAAATGATGTAGTTTGGAGAAACATCTAAAGGCTTTTCGAATTATCTTATCAGCATATACTCAAAAAAGCGTAGTAGAAATGTAAAGCAATAAAAATATTATATTAGGCTTGAAGATAAACAAGCGACCATCTAGCTCAGAAGCAACAAAGCCCACAAGGAAGAACACACAAACCTGTGTGATCACGTGATCCAAAGGGATCAGTTGTCAGGCATCAAAGAACAAAAAAATCATATCATTGGGTTCACACCTCCATGATACGATCGCTGAGGACAAACCGGTGCATAAGAAAATGTGGCAAAGAAAGCTGATGGTGCCCGGCTATCAATAGAGATAGTGTCTGGAGTCTTAAAGACTTGAAGGTAAAGAAGCGACCATCTAACTCAGAAGCAACAAAGCCCACATGGAAGAAGCACACCAGCCTGTGCGATCACGAGGTGTCGAAGGGATCAGGTATAAGGCATCATCAGGAAAAAAAATATATATCCTACCATAGTGAATGAAGGGGGAAGTGCAGAGTGGAGACTCAAAGCCCATTTTTCTGCCATTAGAGATCCCTTTTCAGAGGGGTCTAGGGGAGGAAATGAGTCAGTCAGGGTGCGATGTAGCACCGATGAAGAATACAGCTTTTCTCCAGTTCCTAAATGCTTCTTCCCCCCCGCCCCCCAATACCATGATCCGAATTCTACCTTGCAAGTCTGGATAGAGCAGAGGATGTACACTGGTGCAGAGAGGAGCTGGAGGCACAGGGAATCCAGGGCGATACTGGGAGGGTAGAGGGTGAGTGGGTTGGAAAGAAGGAACCGATTACAAGGGTCTGCATGTGACCTCCTCCTTGGGGGATGGACAACAGAAAAGGGGGTGAAGGGAGACGTCGGACAGGGCAAGATATGACAAAATAACAATTTATAAATTATCAAGGGCTTGTGAGGTAGTGGGGAGCAGGGAGGGAGGGGTAAAAAGAGGAACTGATGCAAAGGACATAGGTGGAGAGCAAATGCTTTGAAAATGATGAAGGCAAAGAATGTACAGATGTGCTTTGCACAATTGATGTATGTATGGGTTGTGGTAAGAGTTTTATGAATCTAATAAGATGTTTAAAAAATACTATGTTATTATTGATTTGGATCAATTAAAGCAATGTGAACAATTCAATTAAAGACATTTGGGAGAAGTAAGGCCTCAATATTTTGTTATGAATGTTAATGAAAGGCAGACCCCTTACACATTTGGGGATGTATTTTTTATTCTTATCATGATATTCCTTGTTCATCCACTTAGTTTCCTTCCTTAGTTCTGCCTCTAGGACTCAGTCCCTGGGGACATTCTCATCTCTATTTATACTGACTTGCTTGGGAATCTCATCCAGCTTCAAGGCTTTGAGTATCTTTTTGTTGGATTAAATTTTTGTCTCCAAACCAGATTGCTCTTTTGAACTCCAAGCTTCAGTTAACTTGATGATTCATTTACAATTGAATATCTGATATAATTTCACTTTATACATCCCAAATTTGAACTTTCTCCCAAATCTGGCTTTATCAAATCTTCAACCCTGTTAATGGCTAATCCATCTTTCCAGATTCTCAAGATAAAGCTTTTTAGTTACCTTGAACCCTTTCTCTCATCCATCAGGCATGCTGCCAGACCTAGAACCCGATCCCTGGCAGTTTCTTCTAGCTGGAATGTTCTTCCCTGGATATCCATATATTTAAGACCTCTCCCCAACCCCTTCCTCTTCTTCAAGCGTTTGCTCTTCATCTTCTCTCTGAGAGCCACACAAACCATGCCATTGAAAATTGCAACTGCTTAGCACCATGGATGTCTGACCATACTGCGTTTTCCCCCTAATACCACTATCTAATATATAATTACATTTACTTTCTAATGGTATTTTTATTTAACTGCCTCCCTTCTCCCATAAAACGTAAACTCCTCAAGGACTGAGATTTCTATTTTGTTAAATTAGACCCATGATGCAAGATATCCAATGACCAACACATAATTTTCACTCACTGCCATGGAGCTCATTCTGACTCATAATAGTTCCTGGGGCAGACAGACTCTTCTTTCTCTCATGAAGCTGCTGTTGGGTTGAGGTGCCCATCTTTTGGTTAGCAGCTCACTGTTTCTCCATGGCACCACCAGGGGTTCTTAGCATAGGGTTACTAGTGTCATCAAATTATTTTTTCCCTTTAATAACCTATAAAGCAGAGAAGAACTACTCCTAGGGATTTCTAGGGCTGTACACCTGTAGGGAGCCCTGGTCTCATAGCAGTTAAATGTTGGACTGCTAGCCAGAAAGGTGAGATTTCAAAACCACCTGCTGCTCCTCTGCAGAAAGACTGGGCTATCTACTCCCATAAACAGTTACAGTCTCAGAAATCTACAGAAGGTTAACTATGAGTCAGCATTGACTCCAAAGCAATGAGTTTGTTTGAATTACAGTCTCAGAAATACATAGGGGCAGTTCTACTTTGTCCTATATGGTTGTAGTGAGTTGGAAACTACTCAGTGGAAATGGGATGTTTTTGTGGGAGTAGAAAATATTTTTTAAAAACATGAATGAATGATTTTTATTATATTTTAAAAATCGTTTCATTGAGGGCTCATACAGCTCTCATCACAACCCATACATACATCCATTGTGCCAATCAAATTTACATTTGTTGCCATCATCATTTTCAAAACATTTTCTTTCTACTTGAGCCCTTGGTATCAGCTACTCATTTTTCCCTGCCCCCCTCATGCAACCTTGATAATTTAGAAATTATTATTATTACTTTTCAAGTCTTACACTGACCAATGTCTCCCTTCACCCACTTTTCTGTTGTTAATCCCTCAGGGAGGGGGTTATATGTAGATCATTGTGATTAGTTCACCCTTCACCTTACCATCATGGGATTGCTTCTCTCATTATTGGCCCTGAGAGTTTTCTCTGCCCTGGATTCCCTGTGTTTCCAGCTCTTCTCTGTACCCATGTACATGCTTTCATCTAGCCGGGTTTGTAAGGTAGAATTGGGATCATGATAGTTGGAGGAGGAAGCATTAAAGAACTAGAGGAAAGTTGTATGTTTTATCCGCGCTATACTGCATCCTGACTGGCTCATCTCTTCCCTGCTGACACTTCTGTAAGGGGGTGTCCAATTGTATGCAGATTGGCTTTGGGTCTCCACTCCGCCCTCCCCCTCATTAACATCAAAAGGATTTTTTGTTCTGGGTCTTTAATGCCTGATAACTAATCCCTTCCACACTTCATGCTCACACAGGTTGGTGTGCTTCTTCTCTGTGGGCTTTGTTGTTTCTCAGCTAGATCATCCCTTGTTTATTGTCAAGCCTTTGAGACCCCAGATGCTATATAATTTGATAGCCAGGCACCATCAGCTTTCTTCACCACATTTGCTGTGCACCTATTTTGTCTTCAACGATCATGTTGGGAAGGAGAGCATCACAGAATGCCAGGTTATGAGAAAAAAGTGTTCCTGCATTGTGGGAGTACTTGAGTAGAGGCCCAATGTCTGTCTGCTACCTTGAAACTTAACATATAAATATGTACATAGATCTATATCCCTATTGTTATATATAAATATATTTACATATGAACATGCCTTTATTTAGATCTCTATAAATGTCCTTTGCTTCCTAGTTCTTTCTTCTAATTCCTTTTACTTTCCTCTTGTCACACTATTCATGTTCAGCCTTCATACGGTGTCAGTAATTTCTCACTGCCTGGGAGTAGAAAATCTTATCTGTTCCTGCCTAGAACTGCAGACCTTGGAGTTAGCTGCCCAAAGTGTAAACCACTAAGCCATCAGGGCTCCTCTTAGCATATGGTTCCAAACAAAATGTACTGCCACTCAATTAATTCCAACTCATAGCAACCCAAAAGATAGGGTAAAACAGCCCCTGTGGGTTTCCAGTCTGTAACTCTTTATGAGAGTGAAATAAATATCTGTTCAAGGATGGCTTAACTTTGAAAATCTTGTGCTAAGTGAAATAAGTCAGACGCAAATGAGCAAATGTTGTATGATCACACTTATATGATCTCTATGGAATAAACGAAGAGATATATAAAATAGACAAAGAGAGACAGAAGATTATTAGTGATTATCAGCAGCTGGAGGTGGGTGCTAATGGGGAGTTGCTGCTTAAAGGAAACAGTTGGTTAGTGGTGATGACAATGTTTTGCACACAATTAATGGCTGTACAACATTGTGAATATAATGAATGCTTCTGAATTGTTTTTTAATGCATAAACTGAACAATTATTATGTGTGTATTTGTAAATCCTGTCATCAATTCCTTATTCCAAGTCATAGATACACCACATGACAGTAGAAAGTCTGTTGAATTTGTGAAATTGCAAAGCCTCATATTCCTACCAAGGAGAGACTGGTGGACCTGAACAGCTGCCTTTATGGTAATCAACAAGTTTGTAAATACAGTTTATCTTGATATAGATGTTGATTTGAGATATGTATTTGGTACATATATATTTGGCATATATAATGGGATATATATATATATATATATATATATATATATATATATATATATATATATATATACTCACTGCCATTGAGTCTACTCCAATGCACAGCAATCCCATACGATAGAAACCCCTTTGTGGGTTTCTGTGATGGTCTAACCTTTCTCCCACAGAGTGGCTGCTGGTTTGAGACTATGGAATTGATTATATATATGTTTAGTGAATTAATGATGACCATGGCAACTCATAATCCCTACAATTCTTTTTTATAATCATTTCATTGGGGGCTCGTACAACTCTTATCACAAGCCATACATCCACCCATTGGGTCAAGCACATTTGTACATTTGTTGTCATCATCATTCTCAGAACATTTGCCTTCCACTTGAGGCCTTTTTTATCAGCTCCTCATTTTTCGCCTCCCTCGCCCATCCCCCTCCATTAATCTCTATAATTCTCAATGAACCTTTCAGCCTCTTATTCATGTAAATAAATTAGTTAAGTGTATTATACTGCATGGAGTCCCCAAGAAATATGTTATAATATCTAAAGTCTATGCCTATGGTTATAACCCCGTTAGGGAATAGGTTGTCTTTATTATGTTAATTAGATCAGATTAGTTTCTCTTGTCTATTGATCTCTTTTGAAATGTAAAAGAATCCAAAGAAGCCATTGGAAGAAGCAAAGATGAGAGAAGAAAGATGTCAAACCACATGAAGATCACCCAGGAGCAGAAGCTGAAAGAGAAAAGGAGCTTCCTCCAGAAAGAATGCCTTCCTCTACACTGGGCAGCCTGAATTCTGACTTCCAGTCTCTTACGCTGTGACAAAATAAATTCCGTGCTTTAAAACCGCCCATATGTAGTATTGCCGTTAGAGCAACATTAGGCAACTAAAACAGCACTAGCATTTTCCAAAACATGTGTACACACACCAGGACTTCAATCTGGCTTGGTTAAGTCATGCCTGAAGTAACTTATAGTTTGTATGACTACCAGATAGATCTCTTGTTAGTGGGATTTTTTTACCTCAAAAAGTAAAGATTTACAAAGCCTAGAAAACCCTATATAGAGTCCATTAAAGGGCAATGGATTTCATTTTTTAGTTTAGTAAATAGGCAGTGGTATTTCAAGCAAAGATGGCAGCCAAAACATATTCAAAGCAGGGCATTTGGTCCCCATCTGTGAGCATAGGCGATTTGGTTTATAGGCTCCTTTGAACATGAATGAACTATTTGAAAGTGGCTAGAATCCCAGCACACACATGCAAAGAATGTCCTATAATAGGATACATAATATGAGTAACATACATTTTAAACAATCACCAATCAGCCTTTCTTTTACTTCCTGCCATCTCTACTCTCAGTCATCTCCAACTCATATTAATTGACAAATTGTTATATTCATGCTTTACTGAAAATATTTTCAATATTTATACCTTCCATACAAGGAAATCAGCACAGCCCTTGATTTCTAGGTTTTCTATTCATTCTTTTCTAAAATATTTCCCATATTCAGTTTCAAACTTAAAAGTTGCGGTATTTGATATGAAAATTCCTGTGCTGATAACATGTCATTGATTTTGTTATTTTTTAAGTTCTCTTAGCTTTTTTTCTCTTATCAGCATTAACTTGCCTCTAAAAGGAGATAGTTTACAGCCCAGCAAAGAAAGGAAGTTATATATGTGTACAATTAGTGAAAATTAATCTTCCTATAAGAGCTTTAATATCAGAATTTGAGGCTTAAATGACTCTTATATTTAAGGTGTCAACCTCAGAGTCTCATTAGTCTAGATTTTATACTTTATTTATGAGTACTGTGCTGCCTACTTAGACCTGGCAGATTCAACCTGTAATTTAAATACTGTCTAATGGTAAATACTGGTTTAGGATATCGTTTCCTAGGTCTTTATTTAAGGAATCTCATTAACTTATAGCATGATCTAAGACCAATTATTTAACCCTTCTGTCCTTCTGGTCTTTTTATTGATTATAAAATTTCGGATAAATACTTGTATTCTTCTGTGTGTGTTCATGTGTGTGTGGGCATATGTAAAAGAGACAGCTTATATTCTAGACAGAGTACAGAGTCATATAAAACAAACCCAAACCCACTACCATTGAGTAAGTTCCAACCCATAATAACTATATATGATTGTGTAGAAGAACTTTTCCATAAGGTTTCAGAGGAGATAAATCTCTGAAAAGATGACTGCCTTTCTCCTTCAAATAACAAGTAGATTTGAAACATCATCTTTCCCATCAGCAGTCTAAGGCTTAACCCTCTGCACAACCAAAGCTCCTTGAATTATACAAACCTGGATTCAAATTCTGCCTCCACTACTAACTTTAAAACATTGTTTATTTTGTATTTGTTGAGAATATGTACAGCAAAACATAATGAATTTTCCAGTTTCTACAGGTACCAGTTAGTGACATTGTATTTCATTATCTGAATTATACACCCATTTTTACCCTTCTTTGCTAAGGTGTTCCTCACCTATGAACATCCATTCACTGCCTCCCAAGTTTCCTATCTATTCTTCAAACTTTCTGTAGTCAATTTATTTCCTTTAGAGAGTTTTTTAAAAGATCACAATGCACAAAGCAGACTTTATTTTCTCTTGTTAAGCTTAACTCTTTCTTGGTTTCAAGAAGACTTCTTGAGACATTGTATGCATAAGAATGTTTATTCATGGTTGTTAGGGGTGGCAGAGAGGGAAAGAAGGAATCATCATGATGGAAATATTACATTGATTGAGATTAGTGTTGCATAGCCAATTATTGCAATTGCTGTAAATAAGTTTACATATATATGGAATTGGATAGCAAAAGTTCTGTGATACCTATATTTACAACAATGACAAAAAAGAGTAGCTGCTGAGGATGCTTTATGTAAAACCAAACATATCATGAAATTTGTTTCCTTGTTTTAGAGTTTGGGGTTCATTAAGAGATTGCCAGTCTTATGAGTATCTAAAAAGCTATCCCAGGCACCACAATTGATCTCTTTCCCTGGAGCAACAGAGGAAGAAATTGAGTAAGGAATAAAGAGAGAAGGTGGAATGTGTGGCTATTGCCTTCCATAGACCATTATTTTTCTGCCATGAAACCAGAAGAGCTAAATGGTGCCCTGCTAACATTATTGAATATTTTGATGAAAGATTCTGCAGAAGAATTAGAAAGATAGAAAATTACATAACAGAATTTAAAATTGTCATCATCTCCATCCTTCCTGGACAGGTCCACGATGGTTAGATGAGCTCCCTCGAATGATTGCCCTGAGATAATCTGTAATTTGACTAGCTTTTTAAAGTCACAGCGCCTTATTTTTGACATCTCTAAATTGGTGATTTACAAGGTTGTGAGGGATGGATACACGATTTTAAAATGACTACCACAGTGTCCAGCACAAGTATTTCTCCTATACCTGCTTCTGTTCCGGCAGTAAAATGTGTGTGTGTGTGTGGGCGGGGCGGGGGGGCGGGTTTAGTTTTACATATGCATAAAATACCTGCCTTGTGTTGCTGTTGGTTGTTGTTAAGTCTATTCTAACTCATGGTGACCCTATGTGTGCATAGTAGAACTTACATTGCGGGATATGAAGGCTGAACATGTTTCAGAAGCAAATTCCCAGGCCTTGTCTTCCACAGTGCATCTGCGTAGGTTTGAACTGTCAACATTTTAGCTAGTTGCTGGGTACTTAACTGTTGTACCACTGAAGATCTCGTATCTGTCATATAGTGAAGGTTTACTAGCATTCTTGTTCCTGAATGCTCTTAATGTTATTAACTATCATTGTGGGAGAGAAACATTAGAAATAACGATACATTAAAACATATCAAATAGAGTGATTATTCTTGTTATATGTTGAATTGTGTTTCATGAAAAGATGATTTGTAAATCCTAATCGTGGTAAGGTATTGGACTGCTAACAACAAGGGCGGTGATTTGACATTCTTTGCTCCTATAAAGATTTATTCTTGGAAATTTCAAGCAACAATTCTACTCTTTCCTAAAGGGGTGCTATAAATTAGAGTTGACACAATAGCAGTGGGTTTGGGTTAGTTTTTACCTGTTTATAAGGAGATATTGTTGCCCAATGGTATCAGCAGTGTAACCATGCCTAGGCTCTGTGGGAGAAAAAATCTGGTAATCTGCTCCCTTACAAAATGTGGTCCGGTGCTACTGAGCCAGTTTCAACCCATTGTCACTCTACGTAGAACAGAAAAAAAGTACCATTTGGTCCTTCCTCACAAGTGTTTGAGCCCATTGTTTGAGCCATGTTTGAGCCCATTGTTGTAACTATTCTATGAATACATCTAGCTTGGAGTCTTCCTCTTTTTTCCCTGACCCCTCTTTTGCCAGGCACGATGTTCCTCTTCTAATCCCTCTTGACAATGTGTTCAAAGCATATGAGATGAAGTCTCAGTTCACCATCCTTGTTTCTAAGAGCATTCTGGGTTTCTATCTTCCAACCAAGACATCTGTTATTTGTTCTTTTGGCAGACCATGGTTTGTTCTTTCTTTCTTTCTTTCTTTCTTTCTTTCTTTCTTTCTTTCTTTCTTTCTTTCTTTCTTTCTTTCTTTCTTTCTTTCTTTCTTTCTTTCTTTCGTGCCAGCATCACAACTCAAACTCATCTGTTCTTCTTAAAGCTAGTCTTCTAGGAAACCATGTAGGCAGCTAGACTCTGATCATGTCGGCTGGAATCCACTGGATTATGATGCAGAGCAACTTTGCTTTGGGTGTAATCCCATTTAGAAGAATTTTCTTTGTTGTGCTAGTAAAACCATATTATGTAGGGTATGTTTCAAGTCAACCACTTTAAGATATAAAGAACATTTCGGCATGGAGATATGTAAATGCCACATGTCTATAATGAGAAAACCAAAAGAGAATAGCACTCTCAGCATATCTGAAACTAAAAATTTCAAGAAAAAAATCCAACCCTCAAGATGCAATAGTCAAACATTCTATAGTCAAAAGATGAAATGATGCAGGAAAGCATCGAGAGAAAATGGGAAGAATATAGAGTCACTGTGTCAAAGAGATCTAGTCAACTTTCCACCATTTCAGGAGGTAGCATCTGAGCAAGAACCAATGGTGCTGAAGGAAGAAGTTCAAGCTTCACCGAATACCTTAGCCAAAAACCAGGCTTCAGGAATTGATGGAATATTATTAGAAATGTTTGAGAAAGCTAAAGAAACACTGGAAGCACTCGTGTGTCAACACCAGGAATTTTGGAAGACAGATATTTTGCCAGCTGACTGCAAGAGAAATGTGACCCAACAGAATGCTCAACCTACAGACCAAAAATATCATTAAAATTGCATGCAAGTAAAATTTCACTGAAGATCAACTAGCGGTTGCAGAAGTACATTGACTAGGAACTGACAGAAGCCCAGGCCATATTCAGAAGAGGACATGAAAAAAGGGATATCATTGCTGATGGCAGATGCATCTTGGCTCAAAGCAGAGAAGACCAGACAGGTGGTTATTTGTTTATTAATAACTATGCAAAGGCAATCAACTGTGTGGACTATAATAAACTGTGGATTAAATTGAGAAGAAAGGTAATTCCAGAACACCTCATTGTGCTCATGAGGAACTTGTACATGGATCAAGAGGAGCTGTGCAAACAGAACAAGGGAATACTGCATGGTTCACAATCAGGAAAGGTGTATGTCAGGATTGTATCCTCTCACCATATTTGTTTGATCTTTATGCTGAACACATCATCAGAGAAGCTGGATTATATGAGGAAGAATGTAGTATCAGGATTGGAGGAAGGTTTATGAACAACCTGTGATATGCAGTTGACACAGCTTTGCTTGTTGAAAGAGGGAAGGACTGGAAGCACTTGCTGATGAAGATCAAGGATTGCAGCCTTAGTACGGATTATGACGCGATGTGAGGAAGACCAAGCTAGTCACAGCTGGACCAATAGGTAACATCATGATAAATGGAGAAAAGTTTGAAATTATAAAGGATTTCGTCTTGCTTGGATCCATAAGCAATGCTCATGGAAGCTGCAGTTCAAAGATCAAAAGGCATATCACATTAGATAAATCTCCTGCAGAGGACCTCTTTAGAGTCCTGAGGAGCACAGATGTCACTCTGAGGACTAGGGTGTCCATACCCCAACCCATGGCATTCTCCCTGGCATCGTATGCATGTGCCGGTTGGACACTGAATACGGAGAAAATAGAAGAACGGGTGCATTGGAATTGTGTGGCTAGAGAAGAATATGGAAAGCGCCACGGACTGCTTAAAGGGCAACAGGTCTGTGTTGGAAGAAGTCATACCAGAGGGCTCCTTTGAGTCAATGAGGCCAAGATTCCCTCTGACATACTCTGGACCTACAGTCAGGAAAGTCCAGTCCCTGGACGACCCCATCTCTGGTAAAGGGGCATGGTAGAAAATAAGAGGACGCCCCTCAACAAGAGGGCTTGACACAATGGGCGCGGGCATAGGAACGATTGTGAGCATGGCACAGGACTGTGTGCTGTTTTGTTGGGTTGTGCTTTGGGTCGCTACGAGTCAGAGCTGACTCCATGACACTTAACAACAGAACTTCTTGAAGATCACAAATGATTTGAGGAACAAAAGCTTAAGGAAGGTTAAGAAGTTTTCCGACAGTAAGCCAAACCCAAACCCGAACCCACAGTTATCAAATTGAATGCCATTCATTGTGAGCCTATAGACTAGGGTTTCCGAGGCTGTAAGTCTTTATGGGAGCAGACAGCCTCTTCTTTCTCCCCGAGGAGCAGCTGTTGGCTTTGAACTGCTGACCCTGCAATTAGTACTCTAAAGCTTATACAGAATGTTTAACATGAAAGCATTATCTGCTGCCAGTGGGAATCTAGGGTATGGTCCATAGGGCTCATTGACCTGTTTGGAAATAAGAATTTTAGGGAATGTGTGACTTTTTTAATAGGTCTTGGTTATTTTTCAGCAACCCTCCTTTGCATAGTGAAAATGCGTATTTATGTAAATACTAAAGGTAGACATTAGAGAAAGATAAAACAGCTTGAGGCAGAAAGGCAAGTTAGCAAGTTAGTTAATGGTGGTCCTATTTATGACAAAGATTAAGGATTCATTTTTAACACATCTGACTGTGCTAAGACTTACTATTAGTTATGGTAAGCGGTAATATGCTACAACCTATACTTCCCATTTTGGAATATCAAACGACCTGCTTTGTTTTTTTTGTCCATTACTGTGAAATCGGATGGTTTAATAACCTTTTTGGAATCATAAAAAAACAGTGTCCTTCCTCTGTTTGTTAAAAGATGATATTTAATAATATCTTCATAATAAGATCCATGCAGTTTTTATTATTTTAAACCAAATCCAGATATCAACATAAATATGCACATAACCTCTGCTACAATTCCAGATCTGGGAATTAGGATATACCTATTTTTCAAAGTAAAATATCATGATGTATGAAAGCCATTGTTACCCAATGGGAAATCAAGAAGTGAGGAAATCGGGAACTGAGCTGAATAACCTGGGCGCACGAGGCCTGAGAGGGAGCCCCGGTGGCACAGGTGGCAAGTGCTTGGTTGCTAACTAAATAGTACCAAGTTTGAATCCACCAGCTGCTCTGCAGGAAAGGAGGTGTAATTCTATTCTTACTTGGAACTCCTGTAAGAGTCGGGATTGACTTGGAACAAAATGGGTTTCTGGGATTACAAGGCTGAAAGGATACCCTGGGTGGTGTACGTGGTTAATACCCTGAAGGTTTACTCATAGTTGGACATGTAAGTCCACCTGGAATTGTCTTGGAAGAAAGGTCTAGCAATCTACCTCTGAAAAACCAGCCATCAAAAGCCCTATGACGCACATTTCTATTCGGATACACCTGGTGCCGCCATGCATCTGAATCAAATTTTATGGCAACTGGTTTCATTTGTGGTACCTAAAGTTTTAAAATGCTATTTTCATTTAATGTATTTTGTTTTACAACAAAAGTGTACAAGTCACTTAAAGCAAAGATGGAGCCATTCATACTTATGCACTAAGAAGCTCACCATGGTGCTTGACAGCATGGCATTTCTAAACAAATAAACCTAGATTTGGTTTCGCACACTATCAGTTTCTGTCTGGTCTTGAGCAATTTACTCAACTACATGGTTTCTTCAACTGAGAAATGAGTCTCTCCAAACCTACTTTGCAAGAATATAGCGTGCATAGAATAGGTGATTGTGTGTGTGTTTGTGTGTGTGCCAGGCATTCAATAAATGGAAACTATTGATTAAAAACTGTGAGCCAGGCAATATATTGGTTTCATAAAGACATTAGCTGACATTGAGCTTCAAGCAACCCATAAGCAAACAAAGATTGAGACAAGACTATGAAAACAACATGACAAATAACATGTAAACATCAGTCACATTACTTAGTTTTCTAGACTGCACATATAAGAAATGGACACAATACAATACAAGCTATGTCCTGTGAACTTCATGTATGCAAATGTTCAATAATGTATGATTGATTTTTTCCAATTGTGATAGATTCCTGATGAGTTATAAATTGGCTATAACTTTATGATACAAAATATGCCCATTATAAAATGTATTTTGGGGAAATCTTTAACATATTTAAATTAAAATAAACATTTTTAAAAAGTGAAACTTTGCTTTTCTCTATTCTTTTATTTACAGTGATTTACTTTAAAGGAAAATTGAAATTTTAGAAAACAGATAGTCTTTGTTTTAATTGTTGCTTAGATGCTTTGCATGGAAACTTTTCTAGAAGCCAAAGGAGTTGGACTCAAGATTTGTTAGCCAATCGCAATAGATTATTTTGTAATTAAAAAAGAACCCTACAGAATGAAGTCAAATGTATAATAAATCTCAAGTATATCATGATTTATTTTCTTGTGAAGGATATATTTACTTTAACGGAGGGTACTTCATCAAAAAGAAATGTGGCAATTATGTCTTTGAGAAGTGTTTTCAAAAGGAAAAATATTTGGGGGAGGCCCTAAGTCCTGATCTTTCTTGATTTAAATGCCATATAATAAGCCATATAATATAAATGCCATATAATCCATGTAATAGATATACCGTATATGCTGGTGTTTAAGCTGCGTTTTTCAGCACAAAGGAATGTGCTGAAAAACTGGGATTCGGCTTATACATGGGTCAGTGGTACCCCAGAGAGGTGCAACATCTCGCGGGTAATTGCGGTTCCTCCTCTGTTCATTCAAAGCCCAGCTGACACTGCAGGGCTTTGAATGTTTGTTTACTCACACCTAACCAATCAGAGCTGTCCTATGATGTGGATGGCTCCAATTCGCAGAAGCGCCCATAGTGATTCACTTAAGCAGGCAGTTGAACTGGTAAGGATGTGCCTGTGGCTGGGCTCCATCTCTCCCCTCTGGTCTCCGTGTTAATTCACCTCCTGCCTTTCCCACCCGAGGCTTATATTCGGGTCAATCAGTTTTTCTGGTTTCCCAGGTAATAATTAGGTACCTCGGCTTTTACTGGGGTCAGCTTATATTCGAGTATACACGGTAATATAATCTATGTAATAGATTCTATGGCACATATGCAAAAGGTAGATGTTTCCTACATCTGTGTCCTTCCTGTGCCTGTTGGTCAGCTGATAGGACCACAAGATATTTATTAGAGTAAAGACAAATCTTTCCTATGTGTAATTTACAAATAGCCAGATTTCTGATTAATTTATTATTTTCCCCATAAAGAATTTTCTGTCTACTAACACTTCCTGCATGGCAAATTCTTATCAGAACTCAAAAGGGTTAATTCCCACCCTTCACCCTGTGCTCAAGAAACAGCAAGGATCTCTGAATCAGAAGATTAATTTTTGTTCATTGCAATATATTAAAATGTGGGCTAAATTTTTATCTACTCTTCGGCAATCTATCTGCCCTGTATAGTATATTAGGAGCTATTATACATTGTGTGGTTGGAAACCTTGACTGACTTCTAAACTGCTTCTGAAGGCAATTGCAAATCCATTAGGAAAAAGCGCCTTCCTCACCACAGGTATGATAACACTATTGTAACATTGTAACTGTATGTGCCCGCTGCCCAGCACTACCACATTGTGGTTAGGTGCAGTGGAGTTGGTTCCGACTCAAAGCGGACCCTATGGACTACAGAAGGAAACACAGCCCAGTCCTGGGTCACCCTCACAACTTACTTTGTTTAAAACATAAATCATTTTAATGGGGGCTTTTCTAGCTCTTATTACAATCCATCCATTAATTGTGCCAAGCACAATTGTACATATGTTGCCATCATCATTTTCAAAACATTTTGTTTCTACTTGAGCCCTTAGTAATTAGCCCATCTTCTTTCCCTCCCTCCTTCTCCTCCTACCCTTGTGGCCCTTGATAAATTATTATTCTTTTCATATCTTACACTATCTTCTGTCTCCGTTCATTCACCCATGTTTCTGTTGTTCCTCCCCTCAGGGGTGGGTGGCATATGTTGATCATTAAGATCAGTTCCCCCTTTCACCCTCTACCTTGCCCCTACCCTCATGGTATCGCTGCTCCCATTATTGTGCCTGAGGGGTTTATCTGTCCTAAATTTCATGTGTCCAGAGTTCTTATCTATACCAGTGTAAATGGTCCTAGCTGGATTTGTAAGGTAGAACTGGAGTCATGATAGTGTGTTTGGGGGTGGTGGTGAAACATTAAAAATTTAGAAGGATGTTGTGTGTTTTGTCGATGCTATACTCCACTCTGGCTGACTCGTCCCTTCCTTGTGACCCTTCTGTGAGGTAATGTCCAATTGTCTACCGATGGGCTTTGGGTCTCACAACACCATCCTCCCCCTGATTCACATCAATATGATTGTTTTGGATCCTCTGATGCCTGATACCTGATTCCACAAACACCTTGTGACCACACAATTGGTGTGCTTCTTCCATGTGGGATTTGCTGCATCCCTGCCAGATGGCTGCATGCTTAACTTCAAGCCTTACGATCCCTGGTGCTATATCTTCTAATAGCCAGGTGCCATCAGCCTTTTCCACCACGTTTGCTTGTGCACCCACATGATTGTTCTTTTGTTTGAGCCCATTGATGTCAATACATCTTGTCAACGATCTTCTTTTTCATTGCCCCTTGGGTTTACCAATCACGATGTTCATCTCCAGGAACTGGTCTGTCCTGACAGAATGTCCAAAGTACAAGAAATGAAGTTTTGCAATCCTTGCCTCTAAGGAGCAATCTAGCCTTATTTCTTTCAAAATAGATTTGTTTGTTCTTTCTGTGGTACTTTCAATATTTTTCACCAGAACCAAAATTCAAATGCACCGATTCTTCTTCAGTCTTCCATCCTTATTTATTGTCCACCTAACACATGTAGATAAGGCAATTAAAAATACCACGGCTTGGGACAGGGATTCCTTTGTCTTCAAAATAACATCCTTGCTTTTCAACACTTTAAGGAGGTCTTGTGCAGCACATTTACCAAATGCAATATGTTGTTTGCTCTCCTGACTGCTATTTCCATGAGCATTGACTGTGGATGCAAGCAAGACAAAATCCTTGACCGTTTCAATCCCACCCCATGCCCCATCCCCTCTGTTTATCATGATGTTACCTATTGGTTCAGCTGTGGGGATTTTGGTTTTCTTTACATTGAATTCTAATCCAAGCTGAAGGTTGCAGTCCTTGATCTTCAGCAAGTGCTTCAAGTCTTCCTCTCTTTCAGCAGGCAAGGTTGTGTCATCTGCATATCACAAGTTGTTAATAAGCCTTCCTCCAAACCTGATGCCACATTCCTCTTCATCTAATCTAGCTTCACTGATGATTTTCTCAGAATATAGATAGAGTAAGTATGGTAAAAGGATGCAGTCCCAACTCACACCTTTCCTGATTTTAAACCACGCAGGATTCCCTTGTTCTGATTGCACCATTGTCCACGGTTCCTCATGAGCACATTGAAGTGCTCTGCTATTTCTATTCTTCTCAAGGTTATCCACGGGTTTTTATGGTCCACACCGTTGATTGCCTTTGTATAGTCAATGCAATGCAAGTAAGCTTATGTCTGGAGTTCTCTGCTTGTAGACAAGATTCTTCTGAAGTCAGCAATGAGATTTTTGTTCCACATCCTCTTTTGGATCCGGAACCTCTTGCAGCTCCCTCTCAATGTAGTTCTGCAACTGTTCTTAGATGACTGTCGGCAAAATTTTGCTTACATGTAATAAGAATGATATTGTTCTATGATTTAAGCATTCTGGTCAGCTAAAGGAGCTTTGCTGGCAGAGTGCTAATGCATTGGGCTATTACTTCTAAGACCTGCAGTTTCAAGCCACCTACCACTCTGCAGGAGAAACATGGGGTGTACTTCTCCCATAAAGAATAACCGTCTCAGAAACTCACAAGGGCATTTCTACTCAGTACTATAGAGTCTCTATAAGTTGGCAGACTTGATGGCAGTGAGTTTGATGGTTGAGTCACCTTTCTTTGGAATCAGTATGGATCTCTTCCAGTCAACTGCCTAAGTAGTTCTCTTCAAAATTTCTTGGCCTAGACGAATGACTACTGCCAGGACTTAATCAACTTGTATTCTATCAATTCTTGGAATCTTGTTTTGGGATAATGTTTTCTGGGCAGCTGGAACTTCTTCCTTCAGTACCATTGGTACTTTCTAATATGCTACCTCCTGAAATAGTGGAATGTCTACTAGTTCTTTATGGTACAGTGACTCTGTGTATTCTTTCCATCATCCTTTGATGCTACCTGCATCATTGAATATGCTGCCCATAACACTTTGCACTAATGCAACCCAAAGCTTGAGTGTTTTCTTTAGCTCTCTTAGTTTGGATGTGCTGAGAGTGGTCTTATTCTTTGGTTTTCAAACTCTAGTAATTTGCACATTTCATTATAATATTTGACTTTTTATTCTCATTCGGCCTTTGAAATTTCCTGTGGAACTCTGATGTCATAATTTCATCCCTGTTCTTTAGCTACTCTATGATTAAGATCAAGTTTCAGCGTCTCTTCTGACATACATCCTGGTCTTTTCATTCTTTCCAGTCACTTTACTGACTTTTTGCTTTCTTAATTTTTAATATTCTTACTTTCCTTCCATAGGTCATCAGGTCTTCTATCATTAGTGTTTAATGTATCAAATTGATTCTTAAGATGATCTCGGTAATTCACGTGGGGTAGACTCTGGGTAGTATTTTGACTCACATGGACGTGTTTTAATTTTCTTCATCTTCAATCTGAACTTACATATGAGAAATTGATGGTCTGTTTCACAGTCAGCCCAGAGCTTGGTTTCAGCTGCAAATGCCTCTTACCACAGAGGTAGTCAATTTTATTTCTGTGTATTCTATCTGGAAAGTCCATGTGTATAGTAAAATTTTGTGTTGCTGAAAAAAGGTATTTGCTATGAAAGAGTCATTGGTCTTGCAAAATCCTACCATGCGATCTTGACTTTATTTCTATCAGCAAAACCATATTCCACCACTATTGTTCCTTCCTGTTTGTTTCCAACTTTTGCATTCCAATTGTCAATAATTAGCAATGCATCTTGATTGCATATTTGATTAATTTTATACCGAAGTAATTGGTCTTCAGAATTCCTCAAGTCTTCCCCATGAGTGTTTGTGGTTGGTACATAAATTTGAATAATATTTTTATAGATTTCTTGTTGCTGCTAGGTGCTAGAATTAACTGAGACCCATGACAACCCTACGCACAACAGAACTACACACTGCACAGTGCTAGGCCATCTTCACGACTATCCCTGTGCTTGAGCCCACTGTTGCCATTACTGTGGCAATTCATTTCATTCCACGTGTTGTATTGTTTGGATTCCCCTAAATGGAGATCGATATAATTCCATCACAGATTGTATTATACTTCAAGATAGATCTTTTAAACAATGAGTGCAATACTATTCCACTTGATTGTTTCATTCCCAGCATAGTAAACCTTATTATTTTTTATCCAAAATGGCCAATACTATTCCATTTCTACTTACTAATGCCTAGAATATTGATTTTTATGTGTTCCCTTTAATTGTTTTACAACGTCCAATTTTCCTTTATTCATACTTTCTTATATTCCTATATTCATACATATCTAGTTCTAATTATTAATTGATGTTTGCAGCTGTTTCTTCTCATTTGGAGGCATGCCCCATCCGTAAATGTCATTATGGTCGACTGTACTTTGAAAAGGTAGTGACTCATCTTCAGTCATATTTTAAGTGTCTTCAAAACGGAGCAGCTCATCTTCTGGAACTATCTGCCATCATGTTGTGCTTCTTATCATGAGTTTTTCAGTATCTGACAGTGTATCGATTCGGTGTGTAGTTTTTTAATTGGCTAATTCCTCAGAAGTGGAAGGGGTGCTCATTCTTTGTAGGCTGTTCTTAGTCTGGATGCTCTGATGAAACCTATTCAATTTGTGTGCCCCTGCTGGCATTGTAAATACTGACGACATGGTGTATAGAAGCACAGCAACACAAAAGCCACCACAGTGGGTAGCCACGGTGTGGATGACTACCATCGTGAAAGTTCATTTTCACTATTTTCCCCATACACAACTAAGAGGTTACAGATATTAGGAATTTTTGGTCCTTTCCTCAAGGATGTTAGAGTAGAAATTCATAAGTCAATAGACAAGTTGATATTTCCCAGATAAAATTAAACACAGAACTTGAGGAGGGAGCCTTGAGGAGGGGAAGATAACCCAGGATAGAGCAAGCTCATTGCTATCAAATTCATTGTAAATCATATGAAACTTATAGGATAGGTAAGAGAAGCCTTAAGAAATGTGTATGGGAGCATGCATTTGGGCAAATAATTTCTGAGATTATCCATGTTGCATATTATTTATTTTAAAGTATATATGTTTATGTCATATTTTAGCATCTGTTCAAATACCTGTAATGAAACATTCAGGATCAGAAAGAGTTAGATAATTGTTTGGCTTCTTTCCTATTCCCATGTATTCAAAGTAGCCAGGCTTCAAAATAAGGTCAAGGAGTTTCATTTGACCTCGCTATTATGACAACCTTGACCAGTGGTTCTCAACCTTCCTCATGCCGTGACTCTTTCATACAGTTCCTCATGTTCTGGTAACCCCCCAACCATAAACTTGTATTTGTTGATAC
The DNA here is from genome assembly GCF_050624435.1 of Tenrec ecaudatus. Classification (NCBI taxonomy): domain Eukaryota; kingdom Metazoa; phylum Chordata; class Mammalia; order Afrosoricida; family Tenrecidae; genus Tenrec; species Tenrec ecaudatus. The sequence goes on along the minus strand of NC_134548.1, from coordinate 125,239,309 downwards.
TTCACAACTGCAATTTTGCTACTGTTTTGAATCAGTTGACCCCTGTGAAAGGGTTGTTACCCCCAAAAGGGACACGACCCACAGGTTGCGAGTGCTGCCCTAGACCCAAGTTAAGTGGCATGGCATATGTTGAGTAATGCCCGAAGAATGTAGTGTGGTTAGGTACCATGGAGTCGGTTCTGACCACAGTGGCCTTCTGTATACCAGGAGGAAACACTCAGCTCCTGCACTATCTTCCCACTTGTTCCTGCGCTTGAGCTCATCATTACAGACACTGTGTCATCCATCTCGCTGAGGGCCTGCCATTGCTTTGTTACCCTGCTACTACTTTACCAAACATGGTCTCCTTCTCCAGGGGCTGGTCTCTCTTGGCAACATGCTATTTCCTAACATCAAGAATATGAAGTTTGTTTGCCAGTTGGGACAACAATATTCACCCTAATGAGTATACGTGCTTAATGTTCTCCCTTAAACGATTGCCTTAGTAAGTGTTCTAAGGTATATCTCATTTTAATACTGATGTTAATCATGGATTTAATCACATCAATCAACAATCAAGCATTTACCACATTTTGTTTAGTAAGACTCATAATCCCATCTGCTTTCTTCCTATCGATTTGTCTTTTTTGTGAGCAGTATTCTTCTTAGACACTGAAGAAAACAACAATGAGGAGGATAAAAATTAGGTCATGTTTCAATCTTTGGGACACTAATCAAAAGGTCAACTGTTTGAGGCCACCAACTGCTCCATGGGAGACAAATGAGGCAGGCTGCTCTCATAAAGGTTTACAGACTCCTAAGTGGCAGTTTTACTCTATGAGTCAGAATCAACTCGAAGGCCATGGACATTAAAGAAAAGTCTGTGAGGCGATGGGAGTAAAATCACAAATTTAATCTGACTTTGAGGAAACTGGTGGTGTCAATGTATATTGCTCTACTGTTAGCGGAAAGGTTGGTGATTCAAACTCAGCCTGCAGCTCCACGAGGGGAAGAGTTTAAGATCTGGTCCTGTACAGCTTGCACCCCAGATTACCAATGGGGCAGTTCTATTCCATCATATGGAATACTTAGGAGTTGAAAATATTGTGGAAGATAACTGGTAATAACAGTAATATAGCCTAAGAATAGGTATTCTGAAGCTAACATGCCCTGTGGCTGGGGGACAGAGGGGAAGAAGAGAGACTAGCCAACCTCTACTGTTAGTCTAAAAGCCCTGCTGTTGCTGTGTAGTAAGCTCTGGACTCAGCACAAGATCAGATGTTCCAAAGCACCAGCTGATCTGTGGACCAAAGATAGAGCTCTCTGTTCCTGTCGAGATCTACAGCTAGTGAAACCCTATATGGGGTCACGGAGTTAGAATCAACTCTATGGCAGTGGGTTTGGGGGGGGGGTTCTTCTGTCTGTATCTCATTAGAGCAGAAACATGACTCAAAGCCACTGGTTTACTTTCTCCAGCAAATATGAGGAAGAACCAGTCCCGAGCTGGTTCTCATGTTTTAAATGCAGATACTCTGTAAGCAGATGTGCTTGCTACTCTTTATACTTCTCCTAACCTAATGGAAAATATTTTTCCCTGCTTAGTGCTTAACTTATCTTGTTTGGTTTCCCTGTGGCTCCCTACAAAGATTAACTTGACTCTGGAGGGAATCATTTTAGGCAAGTTTTCAAAATATTCTATGGCTCCACAGGCTCTGTCCATTTTCATGGTCAGACCCAGTACAATTTATCTTTCCATATGATTTCAGAGAAGCTTCTATTCTAGTATGAAATGTAAGGAGTTAAAGTTGATGTCAACCATTTCGCTATTTTACTGGAAATTTTATGTGGCATGGGGTGAAATTCACACCCCTTAAACATGGACTGGACCCACTCCAGGGGTTCAACTTGTAGCCAAACAATCAAAAGGCCTATAAAGCAAATAATAACAGTAAGGAGGAATATTTTCCTCAGTGTACCCCACCATATTAGACCAAAAGGGCACTGCTTCGTCAGGAAAAAAACTCATGTGGTAGACATAAAGAGGCTGGAAGTACAAGTGGAAATGGGAGACTCGGGGAGGAAGTGGGAAGACGGTGCCCTGAGGGAATTGCAATCAATGTCACCAAACAAAATGCGTATAAAATCTTGAGTGGCAAACCAATTTGCTTTGTAAACGATCACACACACACACACACACACACACACAGAGAGTCGGAACATTATTTTGAAACCCTCCTGTGCACCGACCCCGCCAAATGTGATTGTGAAATCTCAATGTAGTAATCTCGAAAGCTACCCAACATGATGCAAAGACACTGTCTGGAGTGAAGGGAAGTCTCTAACAACTTAGTTATTCCTATGTTGCTCCGCCCCACAAGTATGCCGTTTTCTCCAGAACCCATTGGAAAGATCGCCATCGTTTCAAAGCCAAGGCCGTAGGACCTTTCCTGTTTTGACTCCAGGGAAGGGTGTGGATGAGAGCGCCCCCGGCTCTCATCCCTGGAATCTGCTGACGAGAAGAGGGAAACTAGGCGTTTAGCAGGTCTCACAGTGCTAGTTGCCATGCACCTGGACAATGCCCTGCACGTCACTGGGCCTCAGTTTTAGCCCCTGTGAAACTGACAGAGTGCCACGGTAACTCCGGAGCTTTCTGTACAGTCATAGGCGATTCAAGGTCTCTTAGGAGGACTTAGGGTAGCCATGTTTTGCCATTCCCACTGGTTCCTTGTTTGGTACAAGTGCAACTTTGTTTTTAGCTGCTTTGGGGTTTTCATCTCCACACAGTGGTTCTCAATCTGTGGGTCGTGACCCGCTGTGGAGGGGCAGGTGTCTAAGGACCTTTTCACAGGGGTCGCCTGATTCATAACCATAGCTAAATTACAGTTATGAAGTAGCAACAAAATAATTTTATGGTGGGGGGGGTCACCACAACATGAATTTCATTAAAGGGTTGCGGCATTAGGAAGGTTGAGAACCACTGAAAGAGCAGGGTAGTGATGATGAAACATACAACTTTCCTCTAGTTCTTTAATGCTTCCTTCCCCACCCACTATCATGATCCCAATTCTACCTTACAAATCCGGCTAGACCAGAGCATGTACACTGGTACAGATAAGAACAGGAAATCCAGGGAATCCAGGACAGATGAGTCCTTCAGGACCAGTGGTGAGAGAGGCGATACCAGGAGGGAGGAGGGAAGGTGGATCTACATATAACCTTCTCCATGGGGGATGGATAAGAGAAAAGTGGGTGACGGGAGACATCAGACAGTGTAAGACATGACAAAATAATAATAATTTATACATCATCAAGGGTTCATGAGGGAGGGTGGGGGGAGGGGAAATAAGGAGCTGATAACAAGGGATCAAGTAGAAATAAAATGTTTTGAGAATGATGGTGGCAACAAATGTAAAATGTGCTTCAGACAGTGGATGGATGGATGGCTTGTGATAAGAGTTGTATGAGCCCCCAATAAATTTTTTTTTTAGAAAATGAGTTCACTTGATTAAAAAAAGTAAACTATTATGCTAGGTGATTTCTAAGAACTAAGCTTTTTATTAATTGCATAAGTGATCCAGGTGTGAGGCACCATCATCCAAATAAACTCACTGCCATGGAGTTGATTGCTACTCATCGAGACACTATGGGACAGAGTTGAACTGCTCCTTTGGGTTTCTGAGGCTGTATATATATATTTTAAATCATTTAATTGGGGGCTCATGCAACTCTTATCACAATCCATACATCCATCCATTGTGTCCCACACATTTGTACATTTGTTGCCCTCATCATTCTCAAAACATGTGCCTTCTACTTGAGCCCTTGGTATCAGCTCCTCATTTTTCCCTCCCTTCCCACTTCCCTCTTATGAACCCTTCATAATTTATAAATTATTATTTTGTCATATCTTATACTGTCCGATATCTCCCTTCACCCACAATTCTGTTGTCCATCCCCCCAGAGAGGAGATTTTATGTAGATCCTGGTAATTGTTTCCCTTTCTACCCCACCTTCCTTCCCAGTATCACCACTCTCAGCACTGCTCCTGAAGGAGTCATCTTTCCTGGATTCCCTGTGTTTCCACTTGCTATTTGTACCAATGTACATCCTCTGGTCTAGCCAGATTTGTAAGGTAGAATTGGGATCATGATAGTGGGTGGGGAGGATGCATTTAGGAACTAAAGGAAAGTTATATGTTTCATCGCTGCTACACTGCACCCTAACTGACTAGTCTCCTCCACATCATCCTTCCATAAAGGCATGTCCAATTGCCTGCAAATGGGCTGTGGGTCCCCACTCAGCACTCTCCCTCATTCTCAGTGATATGATTTTTTTTCTTTGATGCCTGATGTCTGATGCCTTCAACACCTCGTGATCACACAGGCTGGTGTGTTCTTCCATGTGGGCTTTGTTGCTTCTGAGCTATATGGCCGCTTGTTTACCTTCAAGGGGGCTGTACATTTTTATGAGAGCACCGAACCTCTTCTTTCTCTTGAGGAGCAACTGTTGGGAGTAGACCATGGACATGGCGGTGAGCAGCTTAGAGTGTTTCCCATTATGCCATTAAGACTGCTGAGTAATTCAGAAAGCTTGTTGATGTGAGAGAAGTTATTTGACCAGAACTGGCTTCAAAAGCCTTGTAAGAGAAATTCTTCCCTCTTGCTGTATATTAGGTCGGTGAGTTAAGATATGAAAGAGTAAAGAGTGAAAGTGTCCGCTGGTGTTCCCAGAGCAAGTTTCCTTTCAGTTAAGTGGATCTAGCTAACAGCCTAAGCTTAGAAAGCTCCACATTAGGAAAGTAAATTTGGAGTGCGATGCCTTGCAGTTTTTCCCTGATTTAGCTAGGGCTTCAGGCCGGCAATTCCCACCCCCCACCCTCGACCCCAAGTTATGTAGCCAGTCCTGGTCCTTGGTGTTGAGTTCACCATAACTTCATTAAGTTATACAGTCCATGGGGGATGATAGGGAGGATGTAATCTGAAAAGAAGCCGTGTGATTGGTCCAAGATAGCCGTAGTTTGTCAACAAGTGTAATCACCAGGTTAGACTACCTTGACATGCATATATCCTGGTTCTTGAAATGTCTGGATTGCTGATCAGGTGAACATGATTATGATATGTGAATTATTTTAAAGTGACATCACGTGAGCTATTTGAAACCCTAGCCAAAGAGGCAGGGCATATAGAATGCTGACTTAGGAGGTTTAATTACTACCAAGCTAGCTGCTTCCTCCCTACCTCTGTGGAATGCCGTATACAATACAGCTGAGTAAGTGAATGCTGCCACATGCCTTGGGCTCCCCCTTAGGAGAAGTGTTCAGATATGATTTGTGTTTTCTTGTTTATAGCCTTCTCATCAGGAACTCAGAATGAGGTCTAATATGATGGTTAATGCTGCAGTGCTGTGGGCATCAGAGAAAAGAAATCTGAGACAGGCTTGGCAACCTGAAGGGAAGCACCTGGAAGAAGCTTCTAGTGACTTCCGTCTGACCTTCATCGAGGGATGGGAATAACCTGATTATCAGACAGAGAACATTGTGGAGACAATTAAAGTAGATTAAAATGGGAGACGTCCCCTCGAGCTTTGCCCGCCCGGAGCCCTGTGCTCCCAGCGGCCAGAACGCAGGGGTAGAGCAGGCTCGGCGGCCCAAGGGGCGGGCGGTAGTGCCCGCGCCGGGGCCGCCGAGGTACAGGCGCGCGCCCGCGCCCCGAGGCCCCGCAGGCGGCCGGGCGCCAGGACTAGCCGGCACTTTGCTTCCGCAGGGCGCAGCGCGGATCCTCTGTGTCGGCGGGGCAGGACCGGGCCGTCCACGGCGGCGGCAGGCGGGCCGATGCGGGCCGGCCTCGGAGCCCCCGCGGAGGCGCAGGGGCCTTGCGGCTCGGTGCAGGTATGGCTCTCGGGATCACGTGGCCTGCAGCGTCTGGAAGCACCTATTTGGTGCCAAGCTTGAATCCGGCCCACCCTTAAGGAACATGAAGTCGACGTGTACTCGGCCCCACCCAGCCGCAACGACTGCGATTCATGAGACCGAGGGCAGGGTGGGGGAGGGGAGTCACGTAGGCAGACGCAGGGTCTCCCTTTCTTGTGCCCTTTTAAGGTTGCTGCGGTACTTTAAGAGGCTAACACAGAAGGGTACAGCAAGTCTCCATAAAACCCAGAGTGGAGGTCGGTAGAACTCCTCTTTGGATCCTGTCTGGAGTCACAGCTGAAGAAAAAAAAAATAATAATAAAATGGGAGACAAAAAGCTGGACAGATTAAAAGCCTATTTCTCCTGGAGATAATGGCACCAGTGGAGTTGTTGGTTAGGTTACTGTTAGAAAAACAGAAGCTTAACAGTAAGGGAACTGCCCTGAGCGGGAGGATGCTGGATGTGCTGATCTGAAGATACAGGGGTTATTGACCCACCATCACTGGACTGCTTATACTGAGGAGTTTCTCCTTGAAAAATCATAAGAATCTTCTCACAGAAGTAGCAATGGAGGGGCTGGTCATATCATATGGGCACAGTGGGTGACTGTGGGAAGTGGTAAGACAAATTGACTTGTTAGTCTTGAACAAGGGCTTGGCTGTCTCTTGGGAGCAGATGAAGAATCATCTCTCATTGACTGATCTATCCAAAGGAACAAACAAAACAAACAAATAACAAGTAAGCACACCCTAACTGCTTTCATTCTAAGGAACGAGCTTTAAGGAGACTGGTGAAGGTTGTTGGCATTAGACTTTTATAACTTACATTGCCCTGTCCATAAATCAGCTATCCTGTGCCTTATTTTTAAGCTGTTGTTTACATTTAATCCAGGCAGAGTTGGTGTGTGAACCTTTCACCAGCTCGTACTCCCGGGTGCTCAGGGACTTCCAGAGATCCCCTGCAGCTTCTGAAATCAATCTTGCACTGAAATGGAGCCACCCAGTTTGCAGTTTCTCCCTCCCTGGTACAGTCATTTCGAGCTATTGATTTGCACTGAAAGACATGAAAGTTGGAACACATTTTTAATAGACTTTTTTAAAGGAATGCTGGGAAGATCAGCCCCATTGACTTAGTGCCTCATTCTTCCCTCCTTCCAATCTTATTATTTGTGATATACATATATAGATATATATGCCATTCAAACACTCCTCACATGCTCACCTCAGTGATATTGCCTGTGTTCAGCAGGTTGTGCAACCATTATCATAATCCATTTCCTAAATTTTCGGCCACCCTCAATAGAGTCTCCGTACCCCTTATGCAAGGAATTCTCCTTGCCCGTTGCTCTCACTCCAGTACTCACTAATCAATGTGCTTATTCTAGATGTTTCACATAAATGGTATCCTAAAACAATTGTCCTTTTGTAGCTGACATGTAATTCAGCATGTTTTCCAGATTTTCAATGTTGTCTCATGTCTGAGGATTTTGTTTGTCTTTATAGCTGACTAGTATTCCATTGTATGTATGAACCAAAATTTATTTATGCGGTCATCAATTGTTGGTCATTTAAGTTGTTTCTGTCTCTTAGCCCATGTTAATAATGATACAGTGGACATCACTGTAAACGTTTCTGTTTGCGCTCCTGCCCTCAGTTCATTTGGGCATATACCTTGAAGAGAAGTTACTGATTGCGTAATAAGTTCGTGCTTAGCTCTCTGAGGAATGGCAAGATTTATTTGCACAGCATGGTGCATCATTCTTTTGGTTTTGTCTGTAATTGAAGGTCCCAACTGGATAGCATGCTTCATGAGCAAAACATATGTGAGTATACCCAGGAACTCTCCACATCACTGGATCCCATTCCTCTGCTAGCATTGCATTGTCTTTGGCCTGCTAAAATGTGGGTGGAAATCCTATATTATGCCCTTCCTTTTCTTCCATCTTTAGTCAGAATTTCTTCCTCTCTCCTCCCTCCCTGCCCAAATCCATTCTTTATGACTACTTTAAATGTCACTGTGGTAGTTACATAATCTAGTGTCAATTTGAGGATTAAGAGTGTAGGGATGGAGTCTAGCCTATTAATCAGGATATGGCCAATGAGATCTCTGTGTGGGCATGGGTTTCCCCTAAGGTTTCTGGGAATTGCTGAATTTTCCTCCTTGGAGGTGGGAAACTCTCTGCACACACCCTGGGAAGAGACCTGGCAGCTGACAAGACACAAGACCCCAACCTGATGCAACCCGGGGTCTTGGAGAAGCCATGCAGAGACCCCTGCCAGCCCTGAGATGTTTCCAATGGTACTGGATCCAAAGACTTTCTACCCACTAGCCTGTGATCTTCTACATTGGGTGTCATTGCATGTGTTTTGTGAGTCTGAAGAGGACTTTATAGATTAGTATCGGACATATGGGCTAATATCAGACTTATGAACTCGATCTGGACTAGGCTGGGATGTTTTCTCAATGGTCAATGGCTCTTTATATAAATATCTTTCTTATAAACATACATGTGTCTGCGGATTCATTTCTGTAGTCTCCCTGGATGAACACAGTCACCATCTCCATAAAGCCTCAACTTATCCCATCCTTAGAATACACATGGTACTTAAGCTCTGTACCATAGGATTTTATAATCAATCCTCCTTTACCTTAATTTTCTTTGCTATTGTTTCAGATCTCCTTAGCCATATAGCTACTACAGAGAATATACTACTCCCCCTCCTCTTATTCCACATTTAGCAAAGCCATGAATGATGGATTATTAAGTCAGTAGAAAAATTAAATTCCTGATGGCCTCATTAAACAAGGATATGTTATCTGAGAAGTGTAGCCATTTATACGTTCACAGAAGTTAATCTAATTGACTCTTTGGTACAGAGAAGGACCCCTGGAAGCATAGAGGGTTAAGCATTGGCCGGTTAACCCATCAGCTGCTCTGAGAGAGATAAAACTATCTACTGCTGTCGAGATGTATAGTCTCAGAAACCCTATGGAGCAGTTCTATGTTGTCTTATAGGGTCCCTAAGACTGTAATTCAATGGTGATGTTTTTTTGGTTATGGTATATGGCACCATGGGCAAATCCCAAGGCGCTAACCAAATTGTCTTCAGTGTGAAGCCATCAACAACTTTGTGAGAAGAAAAGGTAAAAGTACTGAGCTATCTTCTCCCATGAAGATTGTAGCCTTGGTTATTACATAGGACAGTTTTATTCTGTCACATGTTGTCACTATTAGTTGGAATCAGAATCCACTCAATGTCACAGAACAACAACATGACACACGACAAGGTTATTTTATGGGAAAAGAGGAGGGGGTGAGGACTGAAAATATTTCTTAGAATAATCATGGAAAATATTATTATCCCTCTTTTAAAGTCAGGGAAGCTGATGGGTAGAGACGTTAAACCAATTTCCCAGTGTGATACAGATTTTGAGTGAAGTCGCAAAACCCAATTGTGAACTCAAACCCCCTGAATAATTGGCGGCATTCTGGCAAGGGTGCCTGGGGGACAGTGGTGGTGGGTTACTTCACTTTTTCTATGTATTTCTCAAAATGTGGCACCCAGAAGAGTGTGTGTGCATATGGAGTAGGAAAGTCAGGAAGAAGAATAAAGAGAAACCCATTCGAATCTTAGAAATTTGAGAGCTGGTTCATTTCAATGTGTGAATCAAAACTGTAATGTTCATCTCACCTCCTCTTCCTCATCGTTTTTCAAGTTTAAACACATATTATTTACACTTCATAAATTGCCTTTGTGCTTCATTATTTTAGAATCGACACCAAACCCTTCTCACTCCTCCCCATGTTTGACCTCCCTGCTCTTTGTTCCTACATGCCGTGATTGTTTTTCATGAAAAATGAACGACATTCCTACCTGAAATGGATAGAGACCTCACTGATGGGATTTCCGAGTACCACTTTGGGTTGTGTCCCCACAGCAGCTTGCAAGTGTAGAATGAAAGAAAGGGCTGCAAGCTCTTTGCTCTTCTTGTCAAGTGGTCTAGGTTTTGAAAAGAAGCCACACCTTCCAAAGATGCCCCTTCATCTTTTATTGGTTTGCAGGTGACAAGAAATGCTTAGAAGGGTGTTTCTCCACAGTAACAGGAATGGTTTGGGGCTGAAAGGCAATGGAGAGGGTGGTGTTAAAGAAATCTAATCTCTCTGGCCTAGGATAATAAGAAGAGAAAGAAACCCCACTTCCCCTGAAAGCAGCTTCCCTATCCCCAACATCATAGCTAGCATTTCCCTCTCGTGTTGAAGTTTGATCACTGACATTCTTCTGATGGTGAACTCTGTCACATGCCATATGTGCCATGTAAATAGACCGGGGGTGGGGTGCGGCGGGGATGAAGTCACAGAATGTCATAGGCATCATGTCTTCTAAGCAAACGCGGATATCAACAGAGATTTTTGCTGCTTCCTTTGACTTCCGGACTTTTCTTTTAGGGATAATCTAATCGGATAAACCACTCTAGAAAAGTGGAATTTCTTCCTGCATTGTTTGGTGATTAGAAAAGGAACCATATTTCACCTTACCCATTTGGAATTTTTTTATAATCATTTTATTAGAGGGTCGTGCAACTTTTGTGTCCAGCACATGTGTACATGCATCATTTGTGTCCAGCACATTCATACATATGTTGCCATCATCATTCCCAAAACACCTGCTTTCTACTTGAGCCTTTGGTATCAGCTCCTCATTTCCCCCTCTCTCCGCCTCCCCCCTCCCCCTCAACCCTTGATAATTTATAAATTATTGTTTTATAATATTTTACACCATCCGATGTCTTCCTCATCCAGTTCTCCCTTGTCCATCCTCCAGGGAGGAGGTTACATGTAGACCTTTTCATCTCCCTCACCCTCCCTCCAACTTCCCGATATGGCCACTCTCACCACTGCTCCTGAGGAGCTCATCTGTCCTGGATTCCCTGCATTTCCAGTTCCCATCTGTGCCAGTGTACATAGCCTGGTCCAGCCGGTTATGTAAGGTAGAATTGGGATGTTGGTAGTGGGGGGAAGAAAGCATTCAAGAACTAGAGGAAAATTGTATGTTTCATTGTTGCTACACTGCACTCTGACTGGCTCGTCACCTCCTCGCAGCCCTTCTGCAAGGGGAAGTCCAATTTCCCCCAGATGGGTCCCGGGTCCCCACTCTGTACTCCCCCTCATTCACAATGCTAAGATTTTTTTTTATGCCTGATACCTGATCCCTTCGATACATTGTCATTTCACTGGCTGGTGTGCATTTACCATGTGGGCTTTGTTATTTTTCAGTTAAATGGCCCCTTGTTTATCTTCCAGCCTATGGGACCCCAGATTCTGTATATTTTGACAACTGGGCACCATTAGCTTTCTTCACCGCACTTGCCCATGCACCCGCTTTGTCTTCAGCGTTCATGTCAGGGTAGGCTAGTGTGCTTTTTCCATGTGGGCTTTGTTGTTTCTTAGCTAGATGGCTGCCTCATTGTCTTCAAGCCTTTAAGACCCCTGATGCTATTTCATTTGATAGCCAGGCACCATCAGCTTTGTCCACAACTTTTGCTTATGCACCCACTTTGTCCTCAGTGATCTAGTCGGGACAGGCCGGTGTGTTCCTTCCATGTGGGTTTTGTTGTCTCTCAGCTAGATGACTGCTTGTTTATCTTCAGGTCTTTAAGACTTCAGGTGCTATATCTTTTGGTAGCTGGACATTTTCAGCTTTCTTCACCATATTTGCCTGTGCACCCATTGTCATCAACGATCGTGCCAGGCAGGTGAACATCTCAGACTGCCGAATTATTAGAACAAAGTGTTCTTGTGTTGAGAGAGTACTTGAGCAGTGGCCCACTGTCCATCTGTTTCCTTAATACTAAACCTATAAATATATGTACATACAGCTATCCCCATCTCGTTGTGTATAAATGTATTTACATCTTTATATGCCTCTACTTAAATCTCTATGACTACCCTTTGCCTCCTAGTTCTTTCCTCTGTTTCTTTGTACTTTCCTCTTGTCCTGCTATCATATTCTGCCTTCATGTGGGTTTTAGGAATTCCTCTCAGTTACATTGCCCTTGATCCAGCCCTGCTTGACCTCCCACACCCTCCTTGAGACTGATTTTGGATCTCTTGTTATTCCCTTGTCCCTGAGCTTGTTAACACCCTCTTCCTTTCCCCCCCCGCCGCCCCCCCCCCTCCGCCCCAATGTCATCCCATTGTTCTCTCTTCTGGCTTGTTTATTCCGCCTATCCCTTCTAGGGAGGCATGCTATATACTATCACAGCCTTTATTAACCACTTGGGCGGCCAGTGTAATTAAAACTTATTTTCAGAAAAATAACAACTCTACCTACAGGTCTGGCCTTTAAGAATTTTTTCTAAGGGAGATTAATTTGTGATTGGAATCACAGACCCAACCGCCTCCTCTTTATTTTTCCTTTAGTGTGAAAATGAAGTACTGTGTAAGGAAACAACTTGCCAGACTTGGAAGACAAGATCATTGCTTATTCAGCTTGCAATGCTTCACCTTTGAAAATGTTTCTCTCCCTTTAGCTTTTTGCCTCTTTTTCAGGTTTTATTCTAGCATCTCCCTAAGAGTGTATCTATCTACTTTCTGTTATGGAAACCCATGCGGTAAATTTTGTCACGGAAATTCTTTGGATACCTAACTATCTGTTGCATGCCATTATGTTCCAGGTCTTGTGATAAAACCCTTTTTTCCATACACAGTCACATTCAATCCCAACAATATACAAGTCAGTAGATATAATTTTCAATATTTTATATAACTCAGAGCCCCAAAGCCATGATTCAAAATAAAGATTCTTCTTGGGGATCTCCTGCTCTTGCCATTGCAACCTAATTTAAAAGCAGACAATATTAAACGAAAAGAGGAAAAGAGAAATAACGTAAGCATACTATATGCATATGTGTGTGTGCACTTGCACACCTATTCAAGAAATTCCTTGTCATTTTAAAATTCAACCACATATAATCCTTTTCTGAAGCTGTAAGTTGAAGGCCCACCCCCAACACACACACACACACACACACACACACACACACACACACACACACGAAGCTTTTCTCAGTTCTTCAAGCACATGAAGGCCTTTCCTTGCAGCATTTAGTACCCTTTCTTCTCTCTTGATAATAATATGAGGGGACTTTTTAAAAGTTCACGAGAGTTCTACCAGTTTCTAGACAACCAGTATGCCTGATCTTTTAAAGTGGTTTTTGAATTGTTGTTATTTTAAATGAAAAAAAATATTCTACATTTCTCTGACATGTTTATTGTCAAATTTTTGTCGTTAATTGATCTCCAACCAAGGTTGATGTTCCAATTTTTAGGCTTGCTCTTGCAGTTGTTTTGGACAACAGATCCCATTTGTCTCTTGGAGGGTTTGCCAGCATCAAGGTCAGACTTTGAGACTTTAGTCGATGTTGTGTTTCTTTTGCTTCCTACCTCTCTGGCCTTCATAAACAAAAGCAATTCAGAGTCTGCTGTAGGCTTTTATGGGCAAGATATTTCCAAGGTACTCTTCAAAGCTGGAAGACGTGAGTTGGCTCACTTCAGATGTGTTTTGCGCCACCTGGCTTCCTCTGTTGTCTCTCTTGGACAATTGAGTTCGTAAAAAGTTGGCCTCTTTAAGTCAGTATCCCAATGTAAGTCCAGAAAGATCTTGAAGGTAAGCAAATCCACTTTGAAAACTGACAGCCAATCTTTCTGCCTTATGTGCCTAAAGATAAAGGCTGTCAATACAGTGAGGCAAAGGAGACCTCATTATGGTGACTAAGGTGTTTTAGACATTTTGCTCCAGGCTTACTGACTTCTTTTCTGTAAAAGAAAATGGAACAGGTTAAGAAGCAGCACTGACCAGAGGGCAAAGCATTTTCCCCAAGAGCAGAAAATAGGGAACTCTGAACCAGGTACTCCTGTTAATGAGAACCACCAGCAGGACCATTGTGTGCATATATGACCTACTGAAGGCCAGGCACCATGCTAAAGGCTTCCCATTCACTTACCCTAAGGATGAAAATGGTTCTCTAGAGCGGAGGCTGAGAGAACTTCACCTCAATGTAGGCACATGGAAAAGTTCTGTCATGAAAGGACAGAGTTGTGTGTCATAATTAGTATTATTACTTTACTCCACAATCCTGAATTAACCTCACAGTTTCATAATTCATTCACCTTCACTGGGCCTCTGCTTCCCCAATTTGGACAAATGGAATGGTGCTATATACTGTGTGTATATAACAGGGTGTTGGATAGCTAGTATCTCATTTTTCTATGCCCAATGAAATGTCTATACAAATGCTAGGTAGTACCGTGACACCTGCAAAAGCCAGATCCTGTGTGAGGTAGAAATTTGTCATATACGGAAACCTCAAATATTTTCTACTAATATAGTGAGATCTACTATGTGTATGTATGTATATATGTAGGAAATAGCAAGATCTAAGATCATAATAATATAATAAGATGTAAGATATCAAATAACACATTGCATAAAAAATTAACACATTGCATTTGGTAAATGTGCCGTACAAGATCTCTTTAATGGCCCTTATCGAAGCTGCAGTTGCTTCCACGTAGCTGCTATAGTCAAAAAAGAGCCCACAGTGAGTTTTTCCTTGACGGTCGCCGTTCGGTTTGCTGTCACCGATCTGTAACATTTCAGGACAAGACATTCCCTTAAAAAAAAAAGATCTCTTTAAAGTGTTGAAAAGAAAAGAGAGTACTTTGAGATAGTACTAGGGTGTACCTGACCCAAGCCATTGCATTTTCAATGGCCTCATATGCTTGTGAAAGTTGGACATTGAATAAAGATGACTGAGGAGGAATTTATGCATTTGAATTGTGGTGCTGGGGAAGAATTATTATATGTGCCATGAACTGCCAAAAGAACAAACAGATCTGTCATGCAAGAAGTACTGCCAGAATGCTCCTTAGAGGCAAGGACATCTCACATACTTTGGACTTGTCCGAAGAGACCTAGCCCTGGAGAAGGACATTCTGCTTGGTAAAACAGAGGGCCAACGAAAAAGAGGAAGGCCCCCAACAAGATGGAAAGATGGACTGACACAGGGGCTGCAACAATGGGCTTCAACATAGGAATAGTTGGGAAGATGGCCCGGGCAAGGCACATAGGGTGGTTATGAATTGGAACCGGCTCGTGGTGGTAACTATCAATAACAATGCAATCCAAGTATGGCAGTGTCCTCAAACTCTGGTGCACAGGTTTCACTGTATTTCAGTCAATATTAATGTTCCTCATTGACACAACTTGCTAGATTTCTTCATCTGGGAGACACAGTAATAGTCATCTGCTTTGGTTACAGCTGGCTGCCTGCCAGAATCAAAGTACGCATGATCCTTGTAGGCTTGGTGACAAAAGACTGAAATGTGCTGAATCTTGTAGTAGTATGATATTAGTGGCAGCCCTTGTATTTCAAAAACGATACATGAATTTAACTCAGCTACCATAGGGAATTCCCAGGCTTTTCATAGGTGCAGTTTGGGCTTTATTTAAAACTGAAACAACCCATAAAACATATTATCTGAATATTATTTTGATTATAAAAAATATGTGCTTGGTCTTTAGGTGGTAGGAATACTTAAATTTTCTCTCCCAGCCACGAGTTTTCACAATGAATCTAATTATTCATATGTAACCTTACACATGAATGTTATTTGCATAACAGGAAATCATCTTCATCAGGAATGCTGAGCAGGGCCTGCCCTCATCAATATGGAAAACATTCTGACATGGCCATTAATGGGATTAAAATCACCCCCAGAGGCTGTTGAGCCCCTAGGGCTAGTAAATAAGTTCCATGCCCCTGGACCCAAACAACATAGCAGCAGTGTGCGCTGATCCTTGATGCAGTCAGTACAGATGCCTGGATATAAAAATACAGCCTATAACAGGATGTAGGAGGCTTAAGTCGACTCTAAAATGGGGCAGAATGGAAAGAAAATGGCTTCTTTATCTTTTTTTTCTCTTCCATTTTTATTCCACTTCCATTCCAATGTTTGTGACATCAAGCTTTTCTCAATCTTTCTTTAGTAGGTTCTTTGGATAGGATTACAAGGGAAAAAAGTATATAGGATGCATTTTCCACATTAAATGTAACTTAATAATACGATCAATGCTGGATGCACATAATAGTACAATTGGATATTTTGCTTTTATGGATCTGTGATAGGCACAAAAGGACTTTTGATGATATATGAAATCTGAGGATTTGTGCAAATGACTCAACACTCACCGATCATGCTAGATTGTGTTCAAACACTGACAGCTGATTTTCTGAACCAATATCCATTTATATTCCATCTTTTAAGCAAATGCCTAAACAAAAATGTCAAAGTTGTAAAACATGCATTATGGCTTTTTCTAAGAACTAGGTATAGTAGATGACTTATCGTTTCATGGTCTATTATCAAAATGCGACATTTCCCCAGGGAGTCCTTTCATATGTATCCCAGAAAAAGAAGAAATAACTCACTAAACATATTATTACCTGAATCACGTGATGATACAATATATGGATATTTGTTAGCTTAGAAAATATGACAAACTAGATCCATTTAAAATATTTGAAGTATAGGAGATGCTTTAAGACATATAACATATATTGCTTTAGAATATATAATTTATAGGTAACTCAGAGAAAGCTTCTCAAATCCAAAACAAAAAAAGGATCTGGAAGCCACAATAGTGAGAATAGTGAAATTTCAAGCTTCTCTAGGAATATTTTCTCATTTGGTAACATAGAAACTTCAACAACAGAAATTGATTCCGGAAAAGATCTAAAAGGACGAAAGACCCAGAAATCCACGGGAAAATGTAGAACTCGAGGCAGGCAGGGCATGGTTTACCAATTATCAACAATTATTAGCAAAGCAATAGTAATTACGAATTCATGACAACTATCAATAGAACATAGACCACAGGAAAAAGTCCTGCCCATGTAGAAAGACTTGACCTGCATGAGAAATTAGCCGGGATACAATAGCTGTTCACAAAATGGTGCTTGGTCTACTGATGTTACACATTTAAGAGAGGGAATCTTTACTCCATAGCATACATACAGACTGACAAAATAGCTACAGCAATAGATTCAACATACTAACAGGCATAAAGATGGAACTGGACCAGGGAATGTTTTGCTCTATTAGACAAGAAGTCATTATTAATTAAAGTCAATATGATAGCAATGGATAACAGTAAGCTCAGTTGTATCATCGCTCACTGATGCACAGCAACCCCCTGTGAGTTTCTGAGACTCTGGAATCGACAGCAGACCGTAGACGGTTTACGGGAGCGGAAAGCCCAGTCTTTCTCCAGATGGTCATCACATCCATCAATGTCAAAGCATCTTATGAAGTTAAATGTACAGCCTCTTTGTGCTTCCCACAGGCTGTGCTCTTGCACTACCCTGTCTGTTACCTGTCTGTGCCTGGTTTGTATTGTGAATGGGGCAACACGGAACAAAAAATTTAAATGTACAAAAGCATCCTTTCGAGTATTTAGAACAACAGAGAAGAACTTTACCATTATGACCTCAGGGCAAGAAAGAATTTTTGTAAAGGTTAAAAAAAGAGCGAATAAACATAAAATATTAATTATTCTATTATTTTAATTACAATTTTCTGGTCATCAACATACACAATTATTTTTAAATTAAGATATAAGTCACAAAGTTTGAATAACTTAATACCTGGCATCCAACATTAAATATGAAAAATTCCTACATATCCATAACAAAAAAAATTCACAAGAAAATCAGAGACAATGTATGAACAAAAGTGAAATCTGAGTGGCCAATAAACATACACAAAGATGCTTACTTTCATTTCTAATCATAGTTATATATATTCTATATGAAGTGAAATGTAATTTCTCTTCCCATAAGATTAGTAAAAAAATAATGTCTGCCTATTACTCTAAGTGTTAGTATGCTGGAGTGGGAACACTTTTACACTCCTAGTGGAAGTTTACGTTTATTCAACTACTTGAGAGAAAATCTGTGAATACCTCTCACATGAGGCCACCATAGGTCAGAATTGACGCCAGGACAAAACAACATGTCAATAGCTAATAACATTGCAGATTGACTTATCCTCTGAATTAGCAATACCATTCCTAGGTATGTTGCCGAAAGAAACATTTGTGCATTGGCACCAAGGGATATGTGAGAGATGTACAATAATTATTCATGCTTGCAAGAAAAAAGGAAAAAATATAAAAACAAGGCATCTGGAGAACAACAGATAAATTGTAGTGTGATAATAAAATGAAAACAGCAGTGATAAAACAATGAGCAAGCAAAGCAACTTACCAAATTACCTTTACCATGTTCATTTTTATAAATTACGATTATGTCCAAAACAGAACTACATATTGATAATACTCTTATATACTAGCACGTGTGCTATCTGTAAAAGCATATAAGTGAATAATGCATATTTTAAAATAGCTAAAAAATAAAAATAAATGAATAACTTCATACATAATAAACAAGAATAAAATATCAATAAAAAATCAGCATTATACTTCATTTTTAAAGTCTAAGAACATTCTCACTGGAAGTGGAAACAAGGCAGTATCACCCTGTTGCTTGCCTTCATTCTGAAAGTACCAGTCAATGCGATTAGGTGAACTTGACATTTTAAAATTTGAAGGATGAGGCACAATTATCAGTATCTACAAATTAGCAAAGAGTAGCAACGGAAAAAAGAATTCTATATTTTATAAATAAATGAATATATCTATAGTAATATAAATATAATGAATTCTATTTATGCAGGCATCTGAAAGCTAGGAATAACTAAAAACATGTTGGAGTATGTATTTTAAAAAGAAAACTTTACTGAGGAACATGCATAAATAGAAAGACTTTGTTCTTGGTTAGGAAGGCGTAAAAATTTAATGATATTACAATGAAAATTCTGAGAAAATCTTTCAGACAACACATGATGATTACAATATACATATGTAATGTAAAAATAAACATAAAGAGAGCTATAAATGTTATTAAAAGGATTAATAGTAAGGATTAGCTTTATATTGTAAAGCATAGTAATTAAAGGTGTAGGAATAGGAAGAAAGGGAAAGGAAATAGACTTTTTCTTTTTGGTAAAAAAAAATAGACCCCAATACTAACAGACATAATTAAAAAGCCATGTTAAAAATAGAAAAAATTATTGGAACTAGCTAAGGAGATAAAAGTCAATAAAACTCCTTATGTAATTAACCAAAGTTAATTCTAGGGAGATCATAGATTTTAAAATAAGGAAGTTCTAAAAAAGTATGAGAAATAAAGGGTAGTGTCCTGAGATATAAAGGTTGTGATGGTTTGAATTGAGTGCCCCCAAATAAGTGTCAACTTTGCTGACCCTTGATTCTCAGAGTGGTTTGGTGTTTATGTGATGATACAATGTGGCAGCTACATGCTAATCCTCTATGATATAATCTGATGTGGTAAACAAATAAAAGGATTAAAGGTGAGGTGCAGAATTTTTATTCCCATCATGGTCCTGATCCACTGTAAGAGGAGTTGACTGCAACACCCTCTTATCTCAAGGAGCCCTGGTGGTGCTTAGAAAAACAATGTAAGGAGAGAGATTTAAATTTTAATAAGAAAAGAAATGTAAGGAGGGGAAAGGAATAATGTCAGAGGGACCAATTACCACAAAGAAAAAAAGAAAGCCAGGAGTGGAGTGGATCCTTTGAGCCTGGGATTGCTGCACTAAGAACTTCATAAAGCAGGGAAAGATTGAGGCTAAGACACATAGAGATCTCCAAAGAATGATCAACATGTTGCCGCTGAGAAAAGACCAGGCGCTTCCTCGAGGCTAAACTGTAAACCCATAAAGGTAGAGAGCCTTCCCCTAGGGCTAGCACCGTGAATTCTGCCTTCTACCTTCCAAAACTGTTAGAGAACACACTTCCGTTTGATAGATGAGTCCATTTGTGGTAGTTTTGTTCCTGCAGTGCTAGATAACTAAGACAAGACCTAAGATATATTATCTAGAAACCCCGATGGAAAATATTAATACATGTCACTATAACATTAAAAATTTCTGAACAGAAACAATATAACGAACAAAGGGAAAAGTTGGTAAACATTTATATTACATGATAGATAAAGTATAATAATTTATATTCTTATGTATCAGTAAAATATAGCTCAGTAAAAGTATATGAGTAGCCTTGTGCAAACCAGGTGTTCACATTCAAGCTCTGATGCCATTCTCTCCTATAGATTGGGATTATGTTATTTATAATCCCTGGACCACACAGGTTGGTGTAATTCTTCCAAGTGAACTTAATTGATGCCTCACTTAAATGGCTGCTTGTATGAAAACAAGCCTTTAAGACCCTCGTCTTTCCCATAGCCAAACACCATCTACTTTCTTTACCACACTTTGCTATAGCATGCACACATTCAGTGATCTCTTCATAAATACTTGTGAACTCCTGGTTTGCAGAAGACTGTAGATGACAGTGGAAGCCCCCACTCCATTTGTAGGGTCCACACATGGATGAAGACTCTGGTGAATCCCCTGCTATCATAATTGAGGGGTGTGCATAGGCCTGCACCTTTTAGACCCATTCTAAAACTTTTCTGAAAAAATTGTGAAGAGGAAATATGTGTGGATTATGTCCCTGATCAATCCCCTCTGACCATGGACCAGGGATCTGAAGAGCATTGCTAACATGCAGAATGTATTGGAAAGTGGATTGTTGCAGATGCAGTTAGCTTAACCTTTAGCACCTGAAGCCATATGTGGAGGTTGGGGAAAATGGGGAGATAATAACAATGAGTAAAAAAAATAAAGAAAGAAAAAATTCTAAAACTACTCCTGGTATGTACATGATTGTACATGTCTTCTTTAAGTGATTGCACTGTTGAATTGTGTGATATATTAATTGCATACCAATAAAATTGTTGAAAAGGGATAAGAATAGACAATTCACTGAAAGAGGAATAAAAATGGTTTGTAAGCTAGAAAGTGAAACTTAAATTTCACTTGCGAACACATGAAGACTGAAATGAATGGCAAGTGCTAACTTTCGGTAAAAGTTATCAAAATGATAACTGTGAGTATGTAGTGCTGACAAGTAAATGGAGAGCATATGAAACCTGTGATTCTCAGAGAAGGGCCATTTGGCTCTCCATGGGAGCATTTGGCAATGTCTGGAGACCTATTTTTAATTTAGTTCATCCCTCTAGACAATGCTTACTAAATAAACACTATGTGCCAGGGCTGGTGGGGAAGATGCAAGCTTATTTAGAACACTGTCATTAACACCAAGGAATCCACTTTTTTTTCTTTTTTTTTTCCAGAGGTGCCTGTTGGCAGATTTGAACAGCTAACCTTTTAGCCAGTGATTCCGCATTGAACCATTTATATTATCCAGTGACTCCTTGATGTATACTAGTTGCTTTTAATATTCATTCAGTGGACTTATAATGGATTTATAATGTACGTTGCCGCTCCGGTTGTATTCTGTTGCCCTAATTCCAATTCATAGCCCTATAGGGCAGAGTAGAAATGTCCCAAAGAGTTACTTAGGCTGTAATCTTTGTGGAAGAAAATCAAGTCTTTCTCCTCTAGAGACACTGGATGGGTTCCAGCTTCTGACATTGACAGCTCTTAACTATTGTGCTACAAAAGTTTCTTTTAGGACATATAATCCAAACACCAAAACCATTGTCTTCCGGTTGACCCTGAAACGGCAATCTTATAGGACTGAGTAGAACCAATCCATAGGTTTTCCAAGGACGTAATTTTACTGGAAGAAGACTATTACATCTTTCCCTGACAGAACAGATTGGGAGTTCCAACTGCTGATATTTCAATTAACTATTGAGCACTCAACAACTGTGCCACCAGGGCTCCTCTTATATAAAGAACTATAACTCGGTAAACATAAAACTAAACACAATTTTTAACTAGTTAAATCAAAGCAACACCTACAACAAAAAGTATCTTGAATTTATGGTCAGCCTAACCCCTGCAGCTATTTACGCAAAATCACACACACACACACACACACACACACGCACGCACACACACACACACAATCTTTATAGATAAGTATATATTGCATTTTCTGAACAGAAGCAACCTATGTATATTGTCATATGCCTAGGTAAATTTTTGCATTCTCTTTCTTTAATAAAGTCGCCATTGTTCTATGCCAAAAATTTAGGAAGACAGCTTACCTGACCAGCATATTGGAAGAGAGCTGAATTCATATCATTCCAAAGAGAGATGATCCAACACAATTATTAGTAAATTATGGAGCATTATTATGAATAGTACATGCAAGTAAAATTTTGCTGAAGATTATTTTTAAATGGGTGCAGTGGTACTTGGACAGGGAATGGCCAGAAATGCAAGCCTAAATCTGAAAAGGGCATGAACAGATGTCAGATATAGCTTGGCTAAAAGCAAAGAATATCAAAAAGGTGTTTACTTGTGTTCTACTGACTATATAGAAGCATTCAACTGTAAGGATCACAATAAGTCATGGCTTCCATCACAAAGAATGGGAATCTTCATTGTACTCATTTGGATCCTGTACATATGAGCAAGAGGTAGTTATTTGAACAGTACAGCAGGATGTTTTGTGATATAAAATCTTGAAAAGTGCATGTCAGGGTTGAATCTTTCAACTATACTCAATTCATCGGTATGTTGAATAAATAATCTGCGAATCTGGAATGTACACAGTGAAGAACTGGAAGAGGACTCATTGACAGCTTTCAACATACAGCTGACACAACCTTGCCAGCTTAAAGCAACACAGACTCGCAACACTCTTTGCAGAATGAAAACACCTGCAGCCTTATGTATGTATGTCCTGTCAACATGAAGAAGGCAAGAATATTCACAATTGGACAAATATACAGCAGCGTGATGAACAAAGAAAATATTGAAGTTGTCGAGGATTTTATTTGCTTGGATCCATAATCAGTGTTCAGAGAAGCAGCAGGGAAGACGCCAAACAGCATCTCACATAAGGCTCGGTGCCTCCTTGCAGGGGAAAGTGTCACTTGAGCACCAAGATGCACTGTCCTCAAGCCATGGTATTTGTAATCACCTCATATTGATGTGACCGTTTGGCAGTCAATAAGGATAATCACAGAAGAATAGATAGATTTGAATTAGAGTGTTGATGAAGAATATGAGAGTTTGATGGACAATCAGAGTCAGAATTGACTTGATAGCATTCAAACTCACCTGTCACTCTGTGGGGAAACAAGAAGAAGGTTTCTGCTCCCATAAAGATTTACAGCCTCAGAAACCTGAAAGAGATGTTGTACTCTGTCCTATCGAGTAGGTATGAATCCAATTCAACTCTGTGCCCTAGGCACAGAGGGTTAAATGTCATATTCTGTGGCCACAAAAGTGGAATTAAATCTGACTTTTGCCCTCAAGCTAGTTCTGGAGACAGTATTTAACATAGAATTAAGTGTAGCATTGGGTCAATCTTAGCAGGTTTCATGATATATGTGGATCTGGAAGGATGGCTTACAGCATTGCAATCCAAAATATAATTGGGTAAAATAATGTTATTGTGTCACACATTTCTGTCCTTTACACAGAAAGGCACAGAATTCTCAGATGATGGAAAATGATTTAACTTAGAGGAAAGACACTTTAAATTCATATCTTTAAATGAATACCTTTGCAGATGAGTTGATTGCTTTGTCATTGGACAACCGTAGACAGGAGGGATTAAAGTTGTATGTTACTATGACTAACTTGTGTTTAAGGACTAAATAGAAAAAATGACAAAAACTGACAGTGATAAACATGAAAAGGAAAATACAATTCATAAGCATGAAACAGAATAGAAAAAGTATTCTAAGAGGTGTTTTGGTAAAATTAATGAAAACTTGTATTGATTAAAACATACTACTAAAAACAGAATCACCTGTTTTTATTTCTTTCTCTTTATGTATACAGAAAAATTATTTGAATGATTTTTCACTCTAAAATGTGTAAATTTATTAAAATATCAATGTTCTTTTATTCCTTTGTAGAATAGGTTTTAGTGTTTTTCAGATAATAGTTAAATAGTAGAGTTTAGTTCATCAAATTTTCAAAAATTACAAAAGGAACATTGAAAATATTTTATTGGACATGCTGTATGATTCCAACTGCCTTAGTTACTTAGTGGTGCCAGAATATAAATAATACAGGGTGGTGGCTTTTAAGAACAAAATAGAGTTTTCTCAAAGGTCAGGTGGTTAGAAGTCTGATTTCAGGTCATGAGTCTAGGAAGTAGTCCTTCATTGTGTTGTTCAGCTTCTGGTAGTTGCTAGCAATCCTTGGTGTTCCTGAGCTTGTAGATGCATCTCTCCAAATCCTAGTTCTTCTTTATAAGACATGTGTCTCTGTGTCTATTCTGTTCAATTTAAAATTCAGAAGTAATTAAATTGAGGATTTCTCTTGCTCTACTTGGAATTCATTCACGTAATAAATAAAAGCCACAATTGCCAAACAGGACCAGATTTATAGAAATATGGATTAGGACTGCAAAATATATTTGTGTGTGGCACAATTCAATTCATTTTTGTTAGAGGTCTTGAAAAACAGATTTCCTTACTGCAATGTGACTTTCCATCTTTTGACTGTGGCTTCCATGAGCATTCATTATGGATCCAAGCAAAGCAGCATCCTTGACCACTTCAACCTTTTCTCCATTTATCATAGTGCTACCTTTTGATCCAGTTGTGAGGATTTTGCTCTTGTTCACGTGGAGTCATAGTCCATAGTGAAGGCTGTAATCATGGATCTTCATCAGCAAGTGCTTCAAATCTTTTGGCAAGCAAGGTTATGTCATCTGCATAAAGCAGGTTGTTAATAAGCCTTCCTCCAATCTTGATGCTGCGTTCTGTTTCATTTAAGTCGGCTTCTCTGATGATGTGCTCAGCATATACATTGAACAAATGGTTAGAGGACACAACCCTGATGCACAAATTTCCTGACTTTAAACCATACACTCATCCCTTATTTTCTTCACATAACTGCCTCTTGATGCCTGTACAAGTTCCAAATGAGCACAGTGGAGCGTGCTGCAATCACATTCTTCTCAAAGTCATTTATAGTTTATTATTGTCCACACAATTGAATAACTTTGCATAGTCAAAAAATACAAGTAAACATCTTTCTTGTGTTCTCTGCTTTCAACCAAGATTAATCTGTTATCAGCAATGATATACCTTGTTCCACTTCCATTTCTGAATCTGACTTGAACTTCTGGCAGTTCCCTGTCAATGTTCTGCTGCATCCATTGTTGGATGATCTTCAGCAAAATTTTACAATGATAGTGTTCTATATTTGAGCATTCTATTGGGTCACATTTCTTTAAAACGAGCACAAACTTGGTTCTCTTCCAGTCAGTTGGCCAAGTTGTTGTCTTCCAAATGCCCTGGCATAGAGGGATGAGGGCCTCCAGGCTCCATCAGCTTGCTCAAACATTTCCATTGGTATTCCATCAATTTCTGGAGTCTTGTTTTTGTATGATACAGTCAGTGCACTAGTTCTTTTGGCTCAGTGATTCTGCACATTCTTTCCATCATCTCTGGATGCTTCCTGCATCATTCAATATTGTGTCCATCGAATCTTTCCAGACTGCAACTCAAGGCTTGACTGTTTCTTGAGTTCTTTCAGTTATGATGAGAATGCTCCTCCCTTTTGATTTTATAACTCTAGATCTATTCACTCTTCATTATAATATTTGACTATGTCTTCTCAAGCTGCCCTTTGAAATTTTCTGTTCAACTCTTTGACGCCATACTTTCTATCATTTACTTTAGCTGCTCTATGATTAAGAGCAAGTCTGAGTCTCCTCTGACATCCACTTTGATCTTTTCTGTCTTGCCTGTCTTTTTAATGGCATTCTACTTTCTCCATGAACGATCGTCTTGATGTCTCCAAAAGCTCATTAGGTCCTCTGTCATTAGTGATCAATGCATCAAATCTAATCTCAGATGGTCTTGAAATTCAAGCGGGATTGACTCCGAGTCATATTTTCTTCCATGTGAACTTGTTTTAATGTTCTGCAGCTTTATCTGGAACTTATGTATGAGCAATTCATGGTCTGATCCACAGTCAACTCCTGTGTGGTTTTAGCTGCTGATATTGAGCTTTTCCATCATGTTTTCCCACAGATGTTGTCAATTTGATTTCTGTGTAAACACAGAAATTCAATTCAGAAACCCAACTACATGACAGTCTCAAAAGGCAAAACTTTTGAGACCGTCACAGTATCAGTGGTTCCCAGTGATTCGACAACAAAGTTGGCAGGGTTATGGAACGAATACACCAACTGTCAAACTGTTCTGCAGTTTTATGGTAGATACATGACTATGCCTCGGTCAAAACCCAATTGTCAACTATAGACTTCAGTTCATAATATTGTAGTTATATGCACTTACTAATTATAAAAAGTGTACCATAAGGATCTACATGTGACCTCCTCCCTGAGGGACGGACAACAGAAAAGTGGGTGAAGGGAGATGTCAGACAGTGCAAGAGATGACAAAATAATAATTTATAAATTATCAAGGATGTATGAGGGAGGGCGAGGAGGGACGGAAGGGAAAAAATGAGGACCTGATGCCTGGGGCTTAAGTAGAGAGCAAAAGTTTTGAGAATGATGAGGGCAATGAATGTACAGATGTGCTTTACACAATTGATGTATGTGTGGATTGTGATAAGAGTTGTATGATCCTCTAATAAAATGATTGTTTAAATGTACCATACTAATGAAAGGTGTTGGGAACCCTGAGTGATGTCAATGGTTAAAGGACTTGACTGGTAACCGTTAGTTTGGATGCTTCAAATCTACTCAGGGGTACCTTGGAAGAAAGACCCTTAAAACGACTTCCTGAAGATCACTGCCATTCAAAGTCCAATGGAAAATCTACTTTGATGCACAGGGGTACTCTGAATCTGAACTGACTTGAAAGCAGCAGGTTAATGTAAGCTGTTAATGGGGAAAGTGTATATGTGGGGAAGAGTTATATGGGAACTCTATGCACATATTCCATTTTCTGTAAACCTAATGTTCTATAACATAAAGGCCTACTTTTCAAAAATACTCCTTTGGTACTGTGTTGCCAAGTTTAATGACAACATAACTGGCAATATAAAGAGATTGTGCACATTAAGATGGGTAGGTATGTTACACCAACCTATAACTAAGTATCTTCACAGATGGTAGCCTATAATCAATGCTTCTTATCAGATTGATCTTACTCACATAAATTCCCCAGTTGTAGTGAAGAGTGTCAGAATGGAGAAAGTGTAGGCGCATCTGGGTAGGTGATAAAAAAGACGTGTGTTTGTAAAGTTTTAGAAGCCCCTCTCCTGTGCGCATGTTTGAAATCCATTTTTCCTCAAAATTTTGTGTGTTTGTATATCATTTTCTCTTCTAAAACTCGAACAAAATTCACAACATAAATGAAATGTTTTACAAATGTCTTGAGCTGTCAAATATTTGTCTTTTCCTGAATTTCAGATTCATTACATTTATAAACTACTCCACTGTGTGTACTTGTATTTCAATCTTGGCATTTTCTCCTAGAAAATCATAGCATATAAAAAGGAGTAGCAATGCTGGAAGTAGACCTCCGGTGCCAGTTTTAGACAGCCAGACAAATGCATTCATGTTATATTCCCCCCATTGCCTATCCTCACTGTGTTTCCTGCCTCCGACTGTTTGCCATTCAGAGTCACGCTAAAATTTTACTTCTTCCATGAAGCATTTCTTATGTACTTCCATATTCTTCTCCCCTTTCTCTGTATGCCTTTGTACCATTGACTTTAAGGAGCCCTGCTGGCGTAGTGGGCTGCTAACCTCAAATTCAACAGTTTGAAAGTACCAGCGGCTCTGCTCGGAATTATAGACCTTCTTCCCCTGAATGGTTTACATTTACTTCTACATTGTTATTCTATTGGGCTTCACCATAGTGCCACCTTCTCCCACCTAGGCACCTCAATTCCCCTTTCTGTATAATGAGAGTGATAATACAAGTTGTGTTAGTCCAGGCAGACTGGAGAAACAAATCCACAGGAATTCATATGTATATAAGAGAGAGTTTTATATAAAGCATAAATGTACCTTTAAAAAAGCATCCCAACTCAGTGCTGTCCAACCCCATAAATCCAATGTTAGACCATATGTCTGACACCTATCTACAAAGTCCTCTTCCATCTCACAAAACACATGCAATGACGCCGACTGTAGGAAGAAAGCCGAATCAGTGAGCGTGTAAGCATCTCAGCACTGGCAGAGGTCTCCACACGGCTGCTCCAGCACCCAGGGCTGCATCGGAGTAGGTCCATGTGGCTTCTCCTCAGGACTGTCAGGAAGTAAGCCTTGCCAGCTGAAGCAGGGAACTGGCTAAAGCAACTGCGCTCTGCTCCTACCATCAGAGAGCAAGCAACCTTAGAACTAGAAAGGCGAGGCTCACCTAGCAATTTAGCTCTCTGTCCTTCAATTAATCCCACATGTGTTTATCGGCCAAGTTGGCACAATAAACCTTCACTATCTCACAGCTATATCAAATGGGTTATTTAGAGGAAGAAGTGAGATAAACCATGTTAATTGTGTATCCCATACTCTGTGACACAGTATCCCTGAAGGTTAGCTATTGCTATTATATGTTCTATAAATGCTTAGTGATTGATAGCTTGAGTAAGCTTCCCTTCAAGTCAAATTTCAGAGAGAAAACAATTATATGTCTGCTAGAAAAGGCCGGCAGGCTGTGGCTGTGTCTGTCCACAAAATCAAAGCAACTGGTTCATGATGGGAAACACAGTCAACTAGTTGCCTTCTCTGCACACCTCTAATAACTCGTTTGGCTGAATTATATGAGTGAAGTTATTGGTTGTTTAGGTGTGTTGACATCAAAGTGTGTATAATACATATATTTCCATGAAAATCATTGCTATGAAGGAGAAGCAGGAGGATCAAGTCATGACTTTAATACATTTAAGTGGAATTCTCACTTAGCTCAGGAAAACAATACTACTTTTGACAGGGGTTCTTTTCAATTTTGTGACTTCACTGGTGGCTTCTGTAACTGGGATTGTGTGTGTACACACATTCTCCCTCTCTTTTGGCCCTGCCCTGATTCCTTTTAAATACCAAGTGCAGGGATAGGTATATACCATCCTTTTATTTTTCTGCTGAGGGAATGATTCCAGTGGTAGTGTGCATGTTACTTAGCAAAGCAGCACTACTTAAATAAAGACCTTGTTCTCCATGGCCTGCTTTCCATGCCCATCTCTTCACAGTTCGGTGGGTATGCAATGCTTCCATTTTGAAATGCACTTTGATGGCTGCACAGACAATAGGCATACAGTTGCTGAAGCCTATGTTTAAATACATTACTCACTAGTCAAGGCTATTCAGGGGAATGACCCTTTCAACCCAGGACATAGTGCTTTGGGGACATGAGTCAACACAGCTTCTGGAAAGGGCAAACTATAGGAATAGGCTTATTGAGAATGTGAGACAACATGATCTATGCTTCTGGCAGTTACAGCAGGGCAGTGGTAGTAATTTATTGATTTTGAATGTACACTATTTTCTTTTAGATAGTTTAGAAATTAAGCATAACATAAACAATTGGAGCCCTTAGGGGTTCAAACAGAATTGAGCATAGTTAGGTCATCACCAACGATGGAAATGCGCTGGCCATTTCTTCGTTGATGAGTTCTTTTTCTTTACTTGATGCCCTATACCAAATTAGACTGTAAATGGAATTTTCTGGCCCATCTTTATTGTTGGCTAAATCACTCGTGAACTCTGAGAATCTTCCCTCACCCAGAGCCACCCTGTACTGTTCACAAAGTTTGCCTTCTGAGGGAAGGTGCAAGGTAGCTTCATGGTGAACAGGGTATTTGGGGCTGGAAATAGCCCCAACTGGGTTACACGGAGCAGCCTTTAGTTGCTTTGTGACGGTGAATACAAATAGGTATGACTTCAATGTGTGCTTCTTAGCGCATAACCTGTGTGATGTGTCTCTCCCAAGTAAATAGGCCTGATATTACAGCCGATGAATTAAAATGTATCTGATAAATTTCACAGACGATTAATGGAAAATTTCACTGTTTTTCATTCTAAAGGCTTTAGTTTATCTTGCCACCCAAAAGCATAGTGCAAACACTTTTGCCAACATACACGATGGCTTTAAACCAAGCTCTGCTTTCAAAGGTTTGGGGACGTGATTTGTTTTCAAGGATTTTTCATCTTCTAGAATGAAGAGTAACCATCTCCACGGTCAGCAGTTTTCCCGTGACCACCAGCCATCTGCTATAGTGAAGACTGCCCTACAGGGATGCATGCCTTGGCAACTTGTCATCA
This sequence comes from Tenrec ecaudatus, assembly GCF_050624435.1. Classification (NCBI taxonomy): domain Eukaryota; kingdom Metazoa; phylum Chordata; class Mammalia; order Afrosoricida; family Tenrecidae; genus Tenrec; species Tenrec ecaudatus. The sequence goes on along the minus strand of NC_134548.1, from coordinate 125,209,035 downwards.
CTGACATATTAACTCAGCATTTTCATGGAACCATTCAGTTCTTATAAACTGCCTCTGAATTGACAACTGCCACCAACATGCTTAGGTAGCAATTTAGAGGTTAGCCTGATTGACCCAGGTTACATTTTCTACTTGAAGGAAAGTGGGGTGTTTTATGGTGAAGAGAACAATGCCTGGCCATGTGTACTTGAATACATGAATTCTGGGACACCGTAGTTTTGACACCGCCTAAGAGTAACTTCGCACAGAAACAGGGGTGTTTGGGGTTCCATCTGCACCAAAGGTTGAGTTCATAGACACACAAGATTATGGGTTTATTGACTGAAAGGCATGACTCTATGAGTGTAGGCTTTGCCATCTTTGGCTAACACATGCTGTCCATTCCCATACTAGTTAAGTGTTGTGTGAGGAAGGAGGGACTGTGACACCACTGCCACTGGAAACATCTGGTTTTACTCTTTATTGGGCTTTATTGAAGCCTAACTTTTTGACATCTAAAATTCTCTCTCCACATATACAAAAAAAAAACGTTTTGAGAAGTTATTCTTTGAAATCTCTGTGTCCAAGAAATCCCCTGGTTAATGAAATCTTCCCTTTCTCCTCTTCCATGCATGCGATTTTTCAAGGAGGCTCTGCCAACATGTAAACCCTGTGGTGAGAAGAGATCAGTTGATTCTGTTTGCCCTACACTTAAGGTAAAAAAGAGGCTTTTCCACAGCTGAACACAAAATGAGTTTCCATTAAATGAATATATTTCTCTCACTTTGTTATTTTTCTTTTCTTATCTAACTGGAAAGGCCACTGCCAAATATGGATATTTCAATTCAGCCTTGGTGACATAATGAGTCATTGGCAGACAAATTATGTGTACCTGCCACCAGAAAAAAATTTGCCAGTCCTTCAGAAATATCTTTTATAAAGAGTACACAAGGATTTCTTCTTTCAGTTGTGCTCGTCGTGGCTAATTTCAGTGCCGGCATTATAAAATGTACGTCTTAAAACTTGGTGGCAATTAAGGCAGTGTTTGTTTTTTCTTGTCCTATGTTGGGTACTGAATACTTTAATATCATGGTTATTTTCTCTATAATATGCCAGCTTTCTTATAAATCTGCCCTTCCACTACAAAAGAATGAAAGTAGCTGACGCCACCTACCCACATAAACGAGAGACCAACTCATAATGCCTGGCTTTTACCAACTGCTGGGAATAGGCAGTGTTTGAAAGAGAGTGAAGAACACATTAGTAACATGAACAATTTTCATTAAACATTTCCTTAGATATGTAAGTCTCTTTGCATACATCTCTGGCAGCTTTTGCTCTTCCAGAGTACACATTCTCTTGGGGCATGCATCATGCCTCTCATATACTCTTACATAATACTTCTTCTTGTCTAATTTTGACCTTGTTCTTTCCCGTTTAATAATGGTCAATGAAGTAAAATTGGAAAGACCAGAATTTGTAAAATGTGGGTGAACTAGAGCAATCAACACAATGGGGGAAAAAACACAAGTTGAATTGAATTGCTTTGCTAGAAACGTAATATCTCACTTAGAAACACAGGGTACGTGTACACTGTATAGCAACTAACTCTCTTGATTGGCACAGTTGGAAATAGTGGTGCCACACTCTAAGATGATGGCGGGTCTCACAGTTTGAATATGTGTCACACTCCGTAGTCCTGGCAATAATCCAACCTCTCACATCGGGCTCCTGAAATAAGAGCTAACATAACCCATCCAAGTAGCTTATTCTAGGCCTTCAATTTATAATTTCGCCTATTGGGATTGTTATTCCTGAATTTTCAAAATTCACATCAGCTCTGATTTTTTTATTGGTCATGTCCACACCGGTATGAGCTGGTTTGAAATCCTGTTAATATTTTAATTTACCAAATCACAACTTGGTCATTGAGTCAATTCTGAATCATAGCGAGCTTATAAAGGACTCCCAAGGCTGTCATTTAAGGGAGCAGACAGCCTCATCTTTCTCCTGCTGGTTGATTTGAACCACCAACCTTTCAGCTAGTCGTCCAATACTTAACACACTAAGCCATCAGGTTTCCTCCATTTCTAACTTTAGATGTCATGGAAAGGTTACCAAAGAGGTCATAACAAAATTATTTTCCACATCAACCAGCTAGATTTCTGTTTGGCTTCAAACTGAACAGATCGTCTCCCATCAGGATTTGTGATGTAAACCTTAACTTAATTTTAATCATGCCCATAACTCTTAGTTTTTTTCCTTTTTTTCCTAACCCTAACCCTAACCCTAGCCCATAACCCTAACCCTAACCCTAGCCCATAACTCTTTCCAAATATTTCAAGCTAATTATTTAGACTTATTAGGTTCTGCAATCTAGGTATACACAAGCTGACGAATCCAAGCAAATCTTTGACCACTGTTGACCTAGAAACCATTCTTTCAGTTCATTTCATGGTACCATTTTGCTCTTTCATTCTTTCTTCACATTTTCCATTTTATTACATATGATATCAGATTTTACTGTCATAGTTTACTGTTTACTTGTATCCATCTCTTGCCTTTGAAGGAACTATAAGTAGTGTTCAAGTTCCCTTGCCTTGATTCATATTTCAGGGAGTCATGTCACCAAAAAGAGTTGGACTATTGTTCCTCAGTCTCAATATATTATTATGTGTATATAATATACAATTTTTATAGACAGTAGGATGTTGTCAATTATTTTTACCCTTATATCAACCCAAGCCTACATTATTAGTTGATAACATAGGATCCATGCTTATCTTTTCACTCACAATAGAAAATTTTGATGACTTCTCCATGTATAAGAGAGAGCAGTGGTGGTACAATTCTCACTTTCCATGCAGGAGACTAATGATAAATTTCCAGTAAATATGCCCGGCAACCAAAAGAGATAGCATCTGAAGTCTTAAAGGCCTCAAGATAAACAAGCAACCATCTATTCTAAGAAACAACAAAACCCACATGGAAGAAGCACACAACCCTACCCCGGCACAAGCGCTGAAGACAAAGCGGGCGCATACACAAATGTGCTGAAGAAAGCTGATGGTGCCCGGCTGCCAAAAGATATTGAAACTGGTGTCCTATAGGCTGCAAGATAAACAAGGGGCCATGTAACTGAGAAACAACAAGACCCACATGGAAGAAGCACAACAGCCTGTGAGATCACAAGGCATAGAAGGGATCAGGCATCAAAGACACCCCCCCAAAAAAAATCATAGCTTTGTGAATGATGGGAAGTGCGGAGTGGGGACCCAGGACCCATCAGTGGGAAGTTGGACATCCCTTGCAGAAGGGCTGCAGGGAGGAGACGAGCCAGTCAGGGTGCAGTCTAGCAATGATGAAACATACAATTTTCCTCTTGTTCTTGAATGCTTCCTCCTCCCACTATCATGATCCCAATTCAACCTAACAAATCTGGCTGAACCGGAGGATGTACACTGGTACAGATTGGAGCTGGAAACACAGGGAATCCAGGACAGATGGACCCCGCAGGACCAGTAGTGAGAGTCGCGATACCAGGAGGGTGGAGGGGATGTGAGGGAGAAAGGGGGAACAGATTACAAGGATCTACATATAACCTCCTCCCTGGGGGATGGACAGCGGAGATGTGGGTGAAGGGAGACGGCGAATGGTATAAGATACGAAAATCTAATAATAATTTATAAATTATCAAGGGTTCATGCGAGAGGGGGGCAGTTAGGGAGGGGGGGAAAGGGGAGCTGATAACATGGGTTCAAGTAGAAAGCAGATGTTTTGAGAATGATGATGGCAACATATGTACAAATGTGCTTGACACAATGGATGAATGTATGGATTGTGATACGAGTTGTATGAGCCCCAATAAAATGATTAATTTTTAAAAATTTTCCAGTCAATGTATCTTATGCATCTCCATTACCTGTCAGTGGAGACTTGCAAGTTGCTGATGGTTAATAGTTTTAAGAAGAGTTTTTAAAGAAAGAGACTAGGAAGATAGTCCTGGCAATTGACATAAAAATCTGCCAGTGTAAAGCCTGTGGCTCACAATAGTCTAATCAGCTACAAATCACAGAGAATGTATGGGACCAGGCTGTGTTTCCTGGTTCCCTTGTGTTTGGGATCACTATTCATTAGAGGTCAATTCAATGGCAGCTAATAACAGAAACTATATATAAGCACCCACCAGCTAACACTGTAATTATATGGAATGGTGCTTTTCCCTGCTTGACTGATGGGGCTTGAGGTATTTCTTTTTTTTTTTTTTTGTAGTGAGTGAGAGTGAGTGAGTGAGTGAGTGAGTGAGAGAGTCGAGGTATTTCTTTCTCATTTGTATTATACAGATAAAAGTATAACATATGCAAATCACTTATCTGCCTCTAACTCCCTTGGGAGAAGATGAGGTGGAGTGCAATAGGAGATATTTTTAACAACTGTGATAGTCTTTAAAATGTAAAAATGAGGGAGTTCCAAATGAAACTGAAGCATCACTGCATTCATGCCACTGCCTTGCTTTACAACTCATTTGAAAGGAAAAGTATCAATATTGTGCTAATCTCCACAGCAAATCTTGAGATACAGTGGATTTCCAAGAGAATATTAAATGACTTGGGGATTATAAAAACATAACAGGTATTGAGAACTTTACAAAAGCAGTAAAACACCAATGGCCCAAGAAAGAAGGAAGACCTTTAAAGTGAATTGCAAATTATTATTGGATAGGGAAAATGTATTATTTGATACTTTCTGTGGGGGCAGTTGCAGTTGAAAGATCTGTGTGGCAAAATTACATGTAAAGGTCAACAGCTGTTTTACCCCGGATGCAACATACGTCTGAAACCATTTTAAAACATATTTTCTCCCTAGAAACTGTGATTATTTTAGGGATTGTGTCCTATCTCTACAGGATATTTAGAGTCTACTAGAGAAATAAATGATTTAGTAGAATATCTACTCTTAGGAACCTCAGTAAAATCTTGTGAAAAGAACAAGAAGGTGACTGAATGAATGGAATTTGGCACCAAATTCCGTGTCCCATTGGAGGACATGAGGACAGAACTTCTTCCTGTGGATTTGGAGAAACATTGCTACTGGGAGGAAGTGGACAATAAATGCTTAGGGGATAAATTATCGGGGTGGCTAAGAATAGTTTATTTCCATAAGCTACTTAGTCTCTCTGCATTTCTCTTTACCATTTCTCTTACTTCCTCCCCCAAGAATCATGAACATTGTGAGACTTTTGACAATTACTTTTAGCTTTATTCAATACCTCATATTTTGTTTGAAAAATGTTAATATACAGTAAGTTTAAATCTTGAGCTTGAGGATTATTGGTCATGGGACAAGAGATTATTTGATTCTGCCAGTGGAGATTCAAAGGATTGGTCCACAAAGTGGTTCGAATAAGGGGAAGAATATCTCTCCAATAAGAAATTGATAGGGAAGCCAGAATACACAAGGCCAACAAACCTGATTGAACTATTGAATTGTATGATTTATAAATAATAGCCAAACAACTCTTGGGGGGAAAAGAATGGACAGAATGCCAGAGCTCTGACTTCCAACAGAAGACCAGAAAGAGTATTGAGAAGATCATGACAAGATGTTTGACATAGAGCATTAACATTGTATTTACATTAGAGATTTAAAGGTCAGGTTGGTATTTTTAGGAAGTGAAGGAAATAAGTACATCGATTGGAATTTCAAGGTAACCCCCACCCCTTTGTTGTGTCATTTAACCAAACATTTAATGAGCATCCACTCTGAGATAGGCATTGAGATGAGACCTAGACCATAAAGAAATGTATAAAATAATGTTCTATCGAACTGCAAGCTCATAGAACAGTGGTGGAGACAACTGAGAAGATTCACAATCATGAATGCATTAAGTACTATGATTTAGGTATTACAAGCTGAGGGAGAGCAAAGAAAGGACACGTAAAATTTTATGTAGGTGTGAGTTGTTATTCATGTGTAAACAAAGACAAAAATCCTCCTAGAAAGAGGCGTCTTCTTATTTTATTTAAAAGATTAGGAGAATCTGCCAAATGGATGGGAGTGGGGGTGAAAAGTAAACACTTGAGTCAGGAGTGAAAACATCCCTGAATGCTCAGCAGTGAAGTGCTTGACTGCTGAGATGTAGTTAATCACTATGGCCCTTCTAGCTATAATCCTTCATGTGATGTATTATAAACTCTGCCATCTATGCCTATGACTGGAATCCCATTGTTGGCAGGAGTTCTTTGCTTTGCTATTAAACAGGATTAAGGCAGTGTTAAGACATACCTTAGTACAGCAGAGCGTGGGAACCCAGCCCCACCCTTTGTTCCTTGGGGGTATGGTCAATTGAAAGATGAAAAGCACACCTCCCCCAAAGCCATTCCTCTGTGTACAAGAGCCTGTCAGAAACACAGAGAAGGCCCAGGACCATCAGTAAAAGAACCACCAAAGGAGTACATTCACAGGGGCACCAGGGACTATGGCACAGAGAACATTGGACAGTGTCAAAGATCAAGTTGAGGCAAGAGACTGAGGCAAGGAGACAATGAGACCCAGGAGAGGAACAACTTGAAAACTGCGAGGCTGTGATGCATGGCAGTAGGTGGATTTCTAGCCTACAGAGGCAGAGGCCAAAGGACCACATGGCAGAGAGGCTGAGGACTGGGGAGGAGCTTGGCCACTGGCTGAGAAGACGTCTTGTTGTAGATTAATGGCCATATCCTTATTGTTTACTGATCCTGACTTGTGGTAGCCTGTTAAAGTCCCTAATTAAGCCTTTGAATCATGAGTATTGCCTATGAGTTCAGCAGACTACCATTGCAATGAATAATCAAATCCAGCATAGAAGTAGAGTGCCATGGGAAGAACAGTTGGAGTCAGAATAGGTAAAGAGAGATGGAGGTTGGAGGCAGTGTGGAAGCCAGAGGAGATTCAATATGGCCCTCTACCATGCTGTCTTCTGAAACAGCTACCTGGGATGTTTCTGGTTTTAACTCACTTAGTAGCTCTGTAAGAAAAGAAGAACACAAAAATCCCGGATATCTGTTCCTGCAGAGATCACAGCCCAGAGAATCAAAAGAGGCCATTCTACAGCCTCATAAGGGGCTACGAGGAGTAAAAAATGACTCCACCACTTAGAACCATAATAATAATGCAGCAATGGAAGGGAGTATTGCTTCATGGAAGATGCATATCTAAGTCAGATTGCCTAGAAGTGGCCAGGACATGAAGTGACAGGAGATAATCCTAGAATGATAAGCAAAGGCCAGAACCTGAAGAGCCATTATAGGCCACAGGAAAGATTCTGGATGTTACCTTGTGTGTTAATCAGGGTACATTAGAGAAGCAAATCCACAGAAACTCCTGTATAAGAGAGAGTTTTATATAAAGGTTAAGTGCACATCAAGAAAACATCCCAACCCAGTGCTGCCCAAGCCCACAAATCCACCATTAACCCATATGTCCGACATCAAGCCACAAAGCCCTCCTCCATCTCACAAAACACACATTATGATGCTGACTTCAGGAGGAAAGCCGAATCAGTGAACGTGTAAGCATCTCAGCGCTGGCAGGGGTCTCCACACAGCTGCTCCAGCACCAAGGGCTGCATCAGGGTAGGTCCATGTGCCTTCTCCTCAGGGCTGTCAGGAAGTGAGCCTTGCCAGCTGAAGCAGGGAACTGGCTAAGGCAGCTGCACCCTGGTCTGACCATCACAAAACTAGAGACCCGAGAACTAGAAAGGTGAGGTTCATGGAGCCATTTATCCCTCTGCCCTTCAACTAACCCCACACGTGTTTATCGGCTAGGTTGGCACAATAAGATCACTAACTCACCTTGGAAAGAGCAGGAATCCACTGAGTGATACTACTGTGATAATTACAGTTTTGTGTCAACTTGACTAAGCCAGGATTCTAGGTGGTTTGGCCTTGCAACTTAGTGATCTCTCATGATGAGATCTTGTGGAGGGACATAGCTTTCTTGCAATGTAAGTGCATGGTGAAAAGTTTGTTTGCTTTTTGTTGGGCCTCCAGTTCTTTGGACTTGCGCCAATGGTCAGCCATGTTTCCTGGGAGTTATTAGCAGACTACCATCGTACTTGAAAACCTTGGGTTCATTCACCCCTGAAGCCACAAGGCTGACCTGTCAGCATTGGAGTCATTGACCTCTGCAATCAGAAGCTTGTCACTTGCCCTTCATCTTGGATTCATCAACCCCAATAGCTACATAAATCAGGAGAATCTTCTAGTCTAACATCTGACACACAGACTTGGAACTTGCCCACTTAAACTACTGTGTGAGCCATTTCTTGATATAAGCCCCTGTATATACACATCTATAAGCTTCTCTGCCTTTGCTTCTCTAGAGAACCCAGTCTAAGACACATACTAAGTAGGAGAGTGACATAATCAAAATTTGCATTTTAAATTAAAAATTAAGCTGGCAGCTGTGATAAGTACTATAATAGAGATAGGTAGGGGAGTTCAAGGAGTAAGGGGAGTCAGACAGAAGGGTCCACAGAACTCAGATCATAACTGACAAGTTAAATAATCCATAAAACTGGCACAGAATGCAGAATTATTTAATTCAAGCTTCTTTTCCCACCCAAGAATGTTGAGTGTGCTTTTGTTTGCGGGAGTTCAGAACAGAGTGACTGCCGCCATGCGCAGAAACCTAACAGCAATCAGAGGATGGCGCTGGACCTGGGAGAGTTTCCTTCTTCTGTACCTAGAGTTGTTACGAGTTGAAACCGACTAGATGGCATCTAACAACAATAGTAACAGCATATTTTTCAGAATAACGTGCTTAAAAGAGTGATTTGGGAGCTGACACCAAGGGCTCAAGTGGAGAGAAAATGCTTTGAAAACAATGATGGCAAAATACGTACAAGTGTGCTTGAGACAATGGATGCATGTATGGATTGTTATAAGAGTTGTACGAGCCCCCAGTAAAATAATTTTTAACAAAGCCAGTGATTTCAGCCCAATCCATGGATTCCAGCAATATAATCTGATTAGGGGACTAGCAAAATGCGGTGTTACTTTCCGAACCCTCTGAAGCTGGCATCATGGAGAAGCCACTGTTAGCCCACAGCACAGTCCTCATGGGATGGTCAGAGGCAGAGTCCTGGCCCTCAGATCACCAGCAATTGCATGAAGAAAGAGACAGGATTGGATGTTTCCCTTGGAGCATTTTCCACATAACGTGCATGTCTGAGAATTGGCTCTTCTTATTCATTGAAAATAACACAAAAGTCAAACAATCATTTAGTTTCTCTCTTACATCAGTTTCAGATGATACCTACTTTGTGCCACCTCCGGCTCTAGAAATATTTTCCAATGATAAATTTATATCCTACTTTTCTAGTTTCTCATGGGTTCAAGTCCAAACCTTCATCATGCTCACGCATTCCTTTCAGTGATCACCATGATCTGTTTTGAATTGTTGCCTGGCATTTGCTACAATTGTGAAGTTGAAACTGTTTGGGCTTCTTCACATTGCGAACTGAGCAGGATGGCTTGAAAGGAAAGGTCTCTTAATAATTGCATTTTTGAAAATTGCCTAATGCTAACTGACCAAAACTGTATTCTGCTGAGAGGCAGGGAATGAATTTTATTAAAATCCCTAAGTAAACCATACATAAATTTGCAATTGCAAAGTCATATCTTTTCTCATAGCATCTTCATATTTGAGTCAAGGGGAGCCCTGGTGGTGTAGTGTAGAATGATTCCCATGGTTGGCTAATCCAAACCACAAGCAGCTCCAATGGAGAAAGACTGGGCTTTCTACTCCCTTGACAGTTACAGCCTCAGAAACCCACTGGAGGGGTCACTCTGAGTCAGCATTGACATGATGGCACTGATTTGGTCTATTTGAGTCTAATTTTACATTATTATTTTTACAAAAACAATATGCCCACTTAAATAGCAAAACACACTGCTAGGTAGTCAATTCTTTTTCATGGGCTGATAACCTCAAAGTCAATGATTTGAAACCACTAGCAACTCTGTTGGAGACAGATGAAGCCTTCTACTTTTATAAAGACTTACAGTCTCAGAAACCCACAAGAGCAGTTCTGCTTTGTCCTATAGGGTCTCTATGAGATGTAAATAACAGACACATATTTACCAGGTGAAATGAAAATTTATGTTCAAAAGTTCTGGAATAGCCTGCCCTTGCATATATCATACATAACTTGTTTCTTTCCAGATGTGAATTTCGGCTTCATTCACTAATCCAAAAATAATTTTTTTCTATCCTACTTGCACACTAAAAGAATAGGCTATAGTCAAGAAGTCATGGATAGAATTTGGTAGTACCACAGTAATTTGGAAATAAAATAAAATAATCCATAAATGTTCCATTTTGCTGTGGAGCAGTTTGTGGGCAGAGTAGAGAGCAATAGAGTTCCTTGTAGTCAATCTGTGCTCAGGTACAGTGTGCTGGAGATTGGTGCAGGCCTTGGGAGTTCCCCTAGGATTGCTGCAGCTTGAGCATTCGCTGGTTCTGGTCATGGGAAGGGCCCATTGCCCTTGCACACCGGCTCCTGTGAGACTGGTTCCAAATGAAGCTGGACATCAAGGCAGTCCAGACATGTCGGTATATGACCCTGCGCTCCAGGAAGCGAGCCAGACCTATTTCATTCCAATAAGGGACAGGCAACACCTCTACATCCATGACTCTCACATCTACCCTGTGACACTTCTGTGTGGGCAGGGGATTCAAATGACCCCAGTCAGATGGCAGGGCAGAATGCACTCAGCTGTGGAATGTTGGCCTTCAAGGCCCAAGTAGCCTCTCCAGCACAGGGTGCACAGATGTGCACACCTACTGGGCTGAGGACCAGCTGCCCTAGCAAGGGATGTTTTTAGAGTGAAAAATATGATTTGTTCCTGCAATGGAGAAAAGAGTTTACTGAGTAGGTGAGGAATGCTACCTGAGAGGGGCTGCTTCAGAAACTTCAGAGTAGACAAATGAGGGTTTGTTGCTAGGAACCAACTTTCTACATCAACAGACTTGGGAGAAAATGAAATTGAAGTCATCAACATGCAATAAAATTCTGGTGTATCTTACTTATGATAATAATGTGGGGGGGGGGGTCAGTTTACAGTATGCAAAAAACATAGTGCATGCCTTATTTGTTTTAAAAATGGCCAATCATGGCTGAATCATCTTCCTATGTTTATTGTGCTAGCTTATCTCTTGCTATTGGCACTTTCTATCACTGTAAATAATTCACTTGCAGAAATGCGAGATCCTACATAGGGCTTCAAAAAGTTCATGGGACAATATTTAGTGGTGCAATTGATTCTGATTATCAAGGGCAAATTGGACTTGTATTATATAACAGGTAAAGAAGAACATATATTGAATCCAAGAGATTCCTTAGGTCAACATTAGTCCTCACATTCCCTGGGCTTAATGTCAATGGTAAGCAGGCCAATTCTGACATGTCTACTCATGGCCCAGATGGTTTAGGAATTAAGATTTTGGCCACTACACAAAGTAATGAACCATGGGCAGTTGAGATGCTTACTGAGGGCAAAATGAATACAGAATGGGTAATGGAAGAAGGTTATTCAAAATACCACCTAGCTATGTGATCAGTTTCAGGAATGAGGACAACAATTGTTATGAATATTTCCTCTTTGTGTGCATCAAATATTTTAATTTATTTATAAAATATAAAATAAAAATAGGGTTAGTGTAGACTCTTTATCGATCCATCTCCTGGACAGTCTTCCTCCTTTGAAAACTTTCTAATTTCCCTCTTGTTGACATGTCCAAATTATGTGAGATGAAGTCTCCTCATCGTCACTTCTAAAGAGTACTATTTTGGATCATGTCTTTGGAAAGTGTATATGGTTTTAGGAGATCGGTACCTTGTACAGGTGCCAAGTTGATAAGGGGTAAACTGCTATGGTTATGTTTGATGTCAACCTGGCTGGATAAGGGTTCTCAACTACTTGGCAGTTGTGGCCTGGTAATCCTCCAGAATGTGATCAAATACTGTGGTCAACTCCATGATGGGATTTTGGGTGGGCAGAAAAGCAGTAGTAAGGGGATCAGGGAGGAGTGCGGCCTACTTACTCAGTTCACAGCTCTGATGCAATTGAATGAGTTTCCTCAGGGTTGTAGCCTACACCTATTTATGTTGATTCTATTGGAAGATTTTCCCCTTCTTGCTTATCTGTATCTTGCATCAGTAAAAATTACCTCCAAGTCTTTGGACTTGAGCCAATAGACTACCATATTTCCTGCTGATTTTGGGAACTGTCAATAGCCTGCCAATTGGCCTGCCAACTTTGGATTCATTCAACTCTGCAGCTGTGAACCTGTCTTTCCGACTTTGGATTCATCCATGCATACCTCTACCAGCTTGTGGTCTTCCTACTTCCTGGTTTGTCAGCCCTGGCAGCTACATGAGTCAGAAAAGCCCCCAGATTAACATCTGACTCATGCACTTGAATAAGACTGAACTTTCCCACTTCTACAACTGTGTGAGCCACTTTCTTGACAAAAAATTATTTCCTTGCATCTATCTATAGAAAGATAGCTAGATAGAATTTTATATCCACATATAAAGAATGAAAGATACATCAATGATTTTCCTTATTTTTGCTTCTTTAGAGAATCCAGAGGAACACTTATTCCAAACTCCACATCCACTGCCATCAGTCAATTGCAAGTCATAATGATTCTCTAGGACAGAGCACAATCACCTCATTGGATTTCCAAAACTGATCTAGTTTAATAAAAAAAAAACTATTGTGAATTAGGTGTAGGTTTACTGAGAGGATCATCTGTTTTACCTTCAAAAATTCATATGCATTTTGCTTCAAATTATCTATTGCAGTATCCTCCATGTACCCCCACTTATCTTATTTATTTCTTGTGTTTCATTATTCCTTCTTTCCTAACCCTCTAAACTTCATCCTTTAATAAGTGCTGCCCTTTGAATTTTAAATATATGTGTGATTATTTTAACACAGGAGTAAGTCTTTATGGAAGCTATCGCATCTTTCTCCTGGGGAAAAATGGTGGTCCTAACTACCAGAAGTATAGGTATCCCACTGCCATTGAGTCAATCCAACTCATAGCAACTGAGTCAAACTACCCTATAGGGTTCCCAAGAATCTAAATCTTTATGGTTGGAACCAGTAATTGTAGGGCCTCTCTTTAACCATAGTGGCATCAGGGCATTTTATAGGAGACCAGATAGGACTTTTTTCTTTCTTTCTGGGCACTATGTCCTATCAAATCAGAACTCACTGCCATTGAGGCAATTCTGACTCATCGCAACCCTATAGGACATGGTATTTTATACTCTCAAGCAGAAGAAACCTATAGAGCCTAGCTGAAAAGTCCAGAATATGCATCTGGAACTTCTCGAAAGCAGTCAAAATTTCAACCTTTAGCAACATGTCATCACAGATACGACCATTCCTTCTGTTGAAAACACTATTTATTTTAATACATCATTTTATTTGGGGGCACTTACAGCTTTTATAACAATCCATACATCCATTATGTCAAGCAAATTTGTACATAGGCTGCCATCATCGTTTTCAACACATTTTCTTTTTACTGAGCCTTGGTATCAGCTCCTCTCTCTTTCCCTCTTACTTTGCCTCTGTGTGGTCTGAGCAAACCCGCCCCTGTCCCTGGGCTGTATCTTCAGTGCTGTCCTCTATGGTGCAATCTTCTGGCAGAGGGGGTCCATGCAGCTGGGATTGGGGCCAGCCTGCCGACCTCTCTGTTAGTTGGATGCTTCATGCTGGTATGCTGCCTTCAAGGCTTCTCAACATTTTTTAAGTCATGCCTTTATTCAGTGCATTCAGGTCTCTGCTCGATCACATTCCCTTGCGGAGGCCCTCCTTGATACCTTATCTAAGATAATCACTGTCTTCTCCCTTACATTGATTTACTCTTCACAACCCTTAGATTTTGCTAAGTATTTATTCATTTATCTAGTTTCCCTTTGCCTCACTCTACTAAAATATAAGCCTCTTGACATATGGGGTTTGGTGTTCTGCTCACAGCTGTAGCCTTGTAGTTGTTGTCAGGCACTATTGAGTCAACGGGTTCTGACCGAGAGCAATCCTATGAATAGCAAAAAAAACCCCAAAAGCTGCCCACGCCTGCGTCATCCTTACACATGTTCCCATTCCTGTACCCATTGTTGCAGCCTCTGTGTTAATCCATCTCGTTGAGGACCCTCCTCTTTTTCACCGTCCTTCCACTTCACCAAACATGATGACCTTCTCCAGGGGCTGTTCGCCCTTGACAATGTATCAAAAATATGTAAGAAGAAGTCTTGTCATTCTTGCTTCCAAGGAGTCCTGTAGTCATATTTCTCCCAAGACAGATTTGTTTGACCTTTTAGCAGTCCATGGTACTTACAATGTTATTTCCCAGCACCACAATTCAAACGCATTGAGTCTTCTTCCATCCTTCTTATTCAATATGCAACTTTCTTATAAATATGACACAGTGGAAAAAACCATGGATTGGGTCAGGCACACCTCATCTTCAAAGTAACATCCTTGTTTTCCATCATCTAAATTGGTCTTGTGCAGCAGATTTATCCAATGCAACTCATCTTTTGATCTCTTTCTTCTTCCATGAGGATTGATCGGGGATCAAAGGAAGACAAATTCATTGACAACTTCAATCTTTTCTCTATTTACCATGATGTTAATCTATTGATCCAGTTGTGAAGATTTTGGGTCTTCTTTACATTGAGTCATAATCCACACTGATGGCTGGAATTCTTTATTTTCCTCATCAGGTGCTTCAAGACCTCCTTGTTTTCAGAAAGCAAGGTAAGGTGATCTGCATATCAGAGGTTATTAGTAAGCCTTTTTCCTATACTGATGGTCATTATTTTTCATATGACCCAGCTTCTTGGATAATTTTCTCAGCATACATATTGAATAAATATGGTGAGAGGATACAACCCTGATGCACACCTTTCTTGATTTTAAACAGTACATTATTCTCATGTTCTGTTCGCACAATTGCCTCTTGATCTGTGTAGAAGTGCTATTGGAGTACAATGAAGTGTTCTGGGATTTCCATTCTTCTCAAGGTTAATGAGAGTTTATTATGGTTGCACTTAGAATGCCTTTGTTTAGTCAATATTACAGAAAAAACATTTACTGGCATTCTTTGCTTTGCATATGTTATTTTCTAATTTGAGTAATCTATTGGTTCACCTTTCTTTGGAATGGGTACTCATATTGACCTCTTCCAGCCACTTGGTCAAGTAGTTTGTTGAAAGGTTTAGATCAATATTCCATGAATTCCAGAAGCTCTATTTTTGCCTAACATTTTTAGTGCTGCTTGATCCTCTTCCTTCAGTATCATTGGTTCTTGCCTATATGCTGCTTCCAGAAATGGTGGAATGTCACCTATTTATTTTTCTTACACAGACTCTGTATTCTTTCCATCTTCTTCTGATGCTTCCTGCAGCACTCATTATTCTGCCCACAGACTCTTCCAAGATAACAGCTCGAGCTTGAAGAGTCTTTCATTTTCGGATATGCTGAGCATGTTCCTCCATGTTTGTTTTCTAACCCTAGGTCTTTCTACACCCATTGTAATATTTTACTGGGTCTTTTTGAGTTGCCCTTTTAAATATTCTATTGAGTTCTTTGGTTTCAGTTCTTCCATTTGCCTTACCTACACTACAATTAAGAGCATGTTTCAGTGTCTCTACTGACATACACTTTGATCTTTTCTTTCTTCCCTGTTTATTTAATGACACTTTTCCCATTCATGAATGATGTTCTTAATGTCCTCCCACAGCTCATCAGGTCTTCTGCCAATAGTGTTCAATGCAGCAAATCTGTTCTTGAGACATTCCTGAAATTCAGGTGAAATTGCCTCAACGTTGTATTTTGGCTTTTGTGGACTTGTTTTGATTTTCTTCTGCTTCAACTGAACTTACATATCAGCAATTGGTGGTCTTTTCCACAATCAGCCAGTGGCCTGGTTTAAACTGCTAATATTGAACTTCTCCATCATCTCTTCCCACACATGTAGTCAATGTGATTTCTGTATATTCCATCTGGAGAAGTCCACGTGTACAGTCACCATTTGTGTTGATGAAAAAAGTATTTGTTGGGAACAAATCTTTGCTCTTACAAAATTCTATCATGGGATCTCCAGCTTCATTTTTGTCACCAAGATCATAAGTTTCATATACTGTTCCTGTTTCCAACTTTTTCATTCCAATCACCAATACTTATAAATACATCTTGATTTCACATTTGATCAATTTTTGACTGAAGAGTTTGGTAAAACTATTCAACTTCTTCCTCACTAGCTTTAGTGGTAGGTGCATACATTTGAATAATAGCTGCAGGGAGTCTCTTATCAGACAGCATCATACTTCTAGATGACCTTGAAATATCCTTTTTAATAATGAAGGTAATGCCATTTCTCTTGATTGTGGTATTCCCACCATAATAGACCTTGTGTTTTTCTGATTCAAAATAGCCAATATCGGTCCATTTCAGCTCAGTAACACCAAGGGTATCAATATTTATGCATCCCATTTCAATTTTGCCAACTTCCAATTTTCCGAGATTCAAAATTTGTACATTCCAAGTTTTGAATATTTGTAGATTTTTGTATCTTCTTCTTTATACCTTGAGTTGTGCCCCCACCAGAAAATGAAGATCCAGAATCTTCCACTCCCAGAGGGTTTACTCCACTCATGTCACCATGATCAGCCATACTGTAAGTCATATTTCTCGTGCTTTCTGACCCAAGGGTCCCGTCATCTGACACTATCTCCAACAACTTTCTGCTTCCATTCCTTAGGCCTTCAGTGTCCAACAATGTATTTGACAGTGTTTTGATGCTATGCATAAGGTTTCCTGGGGCTACTGTCTTTGAAGTTGGCAGCCAATTCCATCTTCCTAGTCTGTTCTTAGTCAAGAAGCTCTGCTGAAGCCTGTTCACTTTGAGTAATCCTGTTGGCATTGGAAACACCAAAGACATAGCTTCCAGCATCACAGCAACACACATGCCACCACAGTAAGGCAAACTGACAGTCAAGTGGTGGGCTGTATCCTAAGTGTCTAGATAAGTGTCTGGCACAGAAGGTAATCAATAAATATTTGTTGAAATACATATGTTCATGATAAGATTTGAGGTCTTCCCCAAAGAAAGAGAGATTTCTTATATTGAGAAGCTGAGAGATCAAAAACAGACCTGGAGCCAATCTAAGACACATCAGTTTATTTGCACTGAGAGGGGTGTGGGGGTGGGGGGAAACTTACAGACCAGAAGGAGCAATACTGCCTCCGGTGGCTTTCAGCTGCACAGGAAAAGATCTGCTATCTATTAGGATCATTATAAGGCTTCTATTTATACCCATTAAACTACTTTGAGTGAGGTGGTCTACGGAAGTGACTAGCACCATTATTAGGTACCCCAACTTTATTAGGCTACTGCTATTGTGTGCACCGGACTGTGTCTTTCTGATACCGATTGAGTAAGGAAGCTGAGGCATTCACAATACCTCTGGCTATGAAGGTACCCTGGCTACCTGTGGGCGGTTGAGATGGTGGTTTCCTCCAGCTGGGCTCAAGCACACACGGAGGTGCCCACTTAGCTGAATGTAACGATTTTCTAGCAACCATTTGGAGCTTTCCCTAGTGTCCCTACAGATAACAAGACCTGCTGGTTAAAAAGAAATAGTGCAGACTTGCCACAGTGAGACTAGGGCTTGCCTCTTAATGTAGTATAAGAGTATGACTACCTTAATATAGCACTAATATATTACACTCTGACACACAAAACTGTTTCATAAAAGTTAATAAAGCAACCAGTCAGCAACAATGAGCAAATAAGTACCTGAGCATCTGGTTACATTGACTTGCTTTCTAGCTGTAGTTTCTCTTCTCCACCTGGGCCATGCCTCCTGGACCACTAAATTCAAATAGTCTCAAGCACAAAGGGACTTGCTCCAACTTATCATTATGATAGAAGCAGGACTTTTCTATGTGTTGGTGTCTGTCTAGCTACTTTCCTTTCATACTGAAAGAGATCAATCCTTCATGTGAGAGGGGATTATCCTCTTTGTACCCCCCATAAGCTGTCTTTGATCCCTCTTATCTCTCTTCTTGAGAGAGTATCACCATTTCAACATCGCTCTAACAAGCTGCAGGGTTTCCAAACAGGCCAGTGTTTTAATTCAACAGTTCTATCCACCCAATCATTTGCACATATAGCTATTTCAGTGGCTTGAATCGTCATGGGCTTTCTGCAAAGAAATGTCTGGATATCAAATTCTTAATGTAGGATCAGAGAAGAAAGGGAAGTTAAGCTATCAAAACAGTACATAGCTTTATGTTTTAATATTTCTTCTTCTACCAAAGAATATTATTCCTCAAATATGACAAGTTTAATGTTCTTTTTCAATTGGAACATAGAGTCACTCGATAAGCAAGTGTATATCGAGGTTCGGACAGACTAGGCTGAATGCCAGTGTGAGCCCTTCACTTTAATATAATCCAACAAATATGAAATGAGCTTTTGCTCCAAGCCAGGCACGGTGCTAGATAATGAGATAAAAAGAACAAACACAGCCTCTGCCCTCATGGAGATTATAGCTCATAATGGGAAAATCAATATTTAACATGTAATTGAAAGTATGATGAGTCATTCAAAGAGGAAATGCACGATACTATGGGAGTAAACAGCAAAGGAGAGAGATCATGAAATGCTTCCCTAAGGATTTATTTTTTTAAGCTGGGACTTGTGAGATAAGTAGATTTTAGCTATGACCTAACTGAAATGGTAAATATTTTTCACATTAAATAACCTCAACTTCTCCAATTCTAGCATATATGCCAGTATTTAGTTATGCCTAAATTATGCTTCTAAAGTCTATAACAAAAATCTGTATATCAAGAGGACATTATACCTGGAATGAATTAAATATATATTAACTGCCTACTATATGCCACATTCTCCTAGGTAGTAGCTAATAAAGCACACGTTATCTGTGCCAGAGGAGCTTTTTTGTAGTGGGAGGAAAGCAAAAATAATTTTTAAAAATCAGCTGCTAAGAAATTATGAAATGTAATATGATGAGATGGAAGACAACTGGGGGAGTTGGTGAGTAATATATAAGCTGAGACATGAGGCAAGAGAAGTATCCAGTCACATGAGGATTCAGGTTAGAATATCTCATGATAAGTAGCAGCAAAGGTAAGAGACCTGAGGTGTAAAAACTTGCCAAGCTGGAGGGACATATAGGCCTCTATGACTGGACATGATGGACTATGAAATAACGTGGTTTGGGATGGCAGAGATAGGGGTTAATTTATATGATTTTAGAGAAAGATTTTGGATTTTAATGGGAAAAATGTAGAACTTCACTGTTCAACTTGATAGACACTAACACCGAGGGAGCACTTAAAATGTGACTAGTCCAATGTGAGATGTACTGAGGGTAAAAATACTCTGGATTTCTAATATATAATATGATAAAAGGAGGCCCCATGGCACTATATTATACACAGAGAAGTTGTTGAATTGGTGAAAGTCCTGTTGTATATCTTTTTGCCAAAAGTGGGGACGGAGCATGGTAGTAGGGCAGGAGGAAAGTCAAGGGAGATGGAGGAAAGAGCTAGGAGTCAAAGGGCATTCATGGAGATCTAGACAAAGACATGTATATGCAAATATATATATATGAGGATGGGGAAATAGATCTATGTGTCTATATTTATAGGTTAAGTATTAAGGTGGCGGAAGGACCTTGGGCCTCTACTCAAACACTCTGTCAATGTATGAATACTTTCTTTTATTAAATTGGAACTCTATGATGCTCATTCTCCCGACACAACTGCTGGAGCCAAAGTGGGTGAACAAGTAAATGTGGTGAAGAAAGCTGATGGTGCCCGGCTATCAAAAGAGATAGTGACTGGGGTCTTAAAGGCTTGAAGATAAACAAGCGGCCATCTAGCTCAGAAGCAACAAAGTCCACATGGAAGAACACACCAGCCTGAGTGAGCGAGTGATCCCAAAGGGATCAGTTATCAGGCATCAAAGAACAAAAAATCATCATATCATTGGCTGCACACCTCCATGATAGGAACGCTGAAGACAAATGGGTGCATAAGCAAATGTGGCGAAGAAAGCTGATGGTGCCCGGCTATCAAAAGAGATAGTGTCTGGCATCTTAAAGGCTTGAAGATAAACAAGCGGCCATCTAGCTCAGAAGCAACAAAGCCCACATGGAAGAAGCACACCGGCCAGTGTGATCATGAGGTGCCAAAGGGACCAGGTATAAGGCATCATGCAATATATATATATGTGTGTGTGTGTATAAGTATATATATGTGTGTGTATGTATGTGTATATATATACCATATTGAATGAAGGGGGAAGTGCAGAGTGGAGACCCAAGGTCCAAGTGTCGGCCAATGGAGATCCCCTCATAGAGGGGTTTAGGAGAGGAGATAGGTTAATTAGGGTGTGAGGTAGTACCAATGAAGAACACAGCTTTCCCCTAGATCCTGGATGCTTCCTCCCCCCAACTACCATGATCCGAATTCTACCTTGCAGGGCTGGATAGGGCAGAGGTTGTACACTGGTACATATGAGGGCTGGAGGCACAGGGAATCCAGGGTGGATGATACCTTCAGGACCAAGGGTGTGAGGGGCGATGCTGGGAGAGTGGAGGGTGAGTGGGTTGGAAAGGGGGAACTGATTACAAGGATCCACATGTGACCTCCTCCCTGGGAGAGGGACAGCAGAGAAGTGGGGGAAGGGAGATTCCAGATAGGGCAAGATATGACAAAATAATGATGTACAAATTACCAAGGGCACATGAGGGAGGAGGGAGCGGGGAGGGAGGGGAAAAAAAAATAGGACCGGATGCAAAGGGCTTAAGTGGAGAGCAAATGCTTTGAGAATGATTGGGTCAGGGAATGTATGGATGTGCTTTATAAAATTGATGTATGTATATGTATGGACTGTGATAAGAGTTGTATGAGCCCCTAATAAATTGTTTTAAAAAAAAACCTAAAAAAACCAAAACCAAAAAAAAAAGTGGGGGGTGGATTACATGGATACCAATAGGTACAGGGGGAAAATATTCTAAAATTGATTATGGTAAAGATTGTACAACTCTTCTTGATATGATTGAACTATAGAATTGTATGCTATTTGAATGAAATGCCAATAAAGCTGTTTTTTTAAGCCCTAGTGGCATAATAGATGAAACATTGGCCTGCTAACTGTTCAGACTCACCAACCACTCAGCCAAGAAAAAAGTGGGGTGGTGGGGTTCAGTAAAGATTTAGTCCTGGAAACCATATAGAGGGTCATTGTAAGTCAGAATCTACTTGATAGCAGTGGATTTGAGTTTAGTGTGAAAAGAGGAATAATACTTTATAAATTATCAAGGGTTCATGTGTGGGGGCAGGGGGAACATTAGCTGATACCAAGGGCTCAAGTAGAAAGAAAGTGTTTTGAAAATGATGTTGGCAACATATGTACAAATGTGATTGACACAATGGATACATGTATGGATTGTGATAAGAGCTGTAAGTGCCCCCAATAAAATGAATTTCTTAAAAGAGAGTATAAAATAGATCCTTAAAGACTTTATGTAATACTTAAATTATAATATGAAGGATTTGGAGCTAAAATAGTAAAATTTAAAATTAAGTTGGCTTATTCAGTTTATATTTGAAAAATATGGCTATTAAGATAAGGTTATTTAAATCTACACATATTGCCCAACTGCTCAAGCTACCATTACATTTCTGTTGGGCATTACTACCAAAGGAAGTTTCAAGAAAAGGGGCAGCATTATATTAATGGGTTTAGTTCAGTTTTGGTTTTTTGAAATTGCTGTGGCTATTGAATGGAGAAAGGGCTGGAAGCAGGTGAAAGTGGGAACAAGGGATTGATTACAGTAGGTAGGAAAAAGTTACTGGGCCGGACGAGGGTGGTACCCTCAAGTTGATCCCATATACTTCATTCTTACAAGTGCATAATGCTCAAGATCAAATTTTTTATTAGTTAGACTAACTTTTGTTTGGTTCCAAACTTCAGGGGATTTTTTGGGGGGAGGGATTAACTTAAAAATTATGTCAGGGCAGTAAAATCAGGGCAGTGGAACCATCCAGGCCAATGGCTCCAGAGAGTCTTAAGGCCATAGGAATTTGAAATCTGTTCTGTGTTTCCCTCCTTTACTTCAGGAGACTTCTATTGAATCTTTGATCACAATGTTCAGTAATTATAAGCAGGAAATATCCAGTTCTTCTAGTCTCATAGCAAAGGAGGCAGCTAATCATGGAGGCAATTAGCTATATTTCCAAATCCTCCTTTTTATGACTCTTTTTTTGTTCTAGATGAATAAACACTAATTATTGTGCCTTGGATGACCACTTACAAGCTTTTAACATCACATTAAGTATGCAATGACCTAAGAGAGAGAACAGAAGCCACAAATACATTATTAAACCAGTTAACTGGGCCCATAAAACCATGCCTTCACCTCTAAACCAAGTGTGTTATTCTAGGTTCACTAACGAAACAAATTCAGGGACACTCATGTGTGTGTGTGTGTGTGTGTGTGTGTGTGTGTGTGTGTGTGTGTGTGTGTAGATAGAGAGAGAAAGAGAGAGAGAGAGCTTTATATCACAGAATAAATGTATATTAAGAAGACATCCTAGCCCAGTCCAGATCAAGTCCATAAGTTCAATATTAGTGCGATGTAGCACCGATGAAAAATACAACTAGTTCCTAATTGCTTCATCAGCCCACCCCCGCCCCCACCCAACTGTCATGATCCGAATTCTACCTTGCAAGTCTGGCTAGAACAGAGGATGTACAATGGTGCAGATAGGAAGTTAGGAACTGTAAACACAGGGAATCCAGGGCAGATGATATCTTCAGGAGCAGGGGTGTGAGTGGTGATACCGGGAGGGTAGAGGGAGAGTGGGTTGGAAAGAGGGAACCGATTACAAGGATCTACATGTGACCTCCTCCCTGGGGGATGGACAACAGAAAAGTGGGTGAAGGGAGATGTTGGACAAGGCAAGATATAACAAAATAAAAATTTATAAATTATCAAGAGCTCATGAGGGCAGGGGGAGTGGAGAGGGAGGGGGAAAATGAGGACCTGATGCCAAGGGCTTAAGTGGACAGCGAATGTTTTGAGAATGATTAGGGAAATGAATGTACAGATGTGCTTTACACAATTGATGTATGTGTGGATAGTGATAAGAGTTGTATGAACCCCTAATAAAACGATTTTAAAAAGTTCTATATTAGCTCATATGTACAATACTAGCCTATAAATTCCTCTTCAGCCTCACATAATACATGCAATGATGTCAAATGCAGGAAGATCAGAGGCTATTAGGTGAAAAGTCTTGTGGGCAGTGATGGTGGAAGGATCTCAGCGCTGCCATGGCTCTCCACGTGGCTCTTCCAGAGCCATGGCTCTGGCTGCCAATAGGATAGCTTCATGTGGCTTGTCAACAGGAATATGAACCAGAGAGAGAATGTGTGTATTTCCTGCTTCCAGGGAGGAGAACTCCCAGAATCCTCAGGAGAAAGCCATGCCCACACAGAGGTATCTTTGGCAATGACCAGTTTGACAGGCTAGACTCAACTTTGCTCTTCACTCAAGTTGACAGGAAATTATGTAGCTCCCATACCAAGCAAACTTATTCTATGGAGTTTGGGGTTGTATATTAACAGCCTCAGCAGCTAGGAGAGATAATCTCTCACTGCCATAAAGTCAGTGTGGAGACCCCCTGTGCGTTCCTGAGACTGTTGCTGTTTACAGGAGTAGTAGGGCCAGTCTTTCTCCCACAGAGCTGCTAGTGGTCTTGAACTGCCCATCATGACGATCACCGCCTAATGCATAACCACTACTCCACTCAGGCTCCATTAGGAGATCCTAATTTTAAACGCTCATGGGAATTATCCTATAGAGATTGAGGGATTGATAACACAGAAAAGAAAAGGAACCAGTATAGGGGTAGAGCCTTGGGAAATAGAGATGGCAGAGACACGCAATCCAGTGTAGCTAGAGAAGGCAGAGAGTGCACAGGGAGACCATCTTGAGCTGATGCATGCATAGGGCGGGAGAGGGGGGTAGGAAAGAGCCTAGTTCATCCAATTTAAAGAGAGAAGATGTGAAGCATCTCTTCAACACAAACATTTAAGTATATTGGTGAAGTGCAGAAGGATTGCATGTACAAGACTTGATAGCAGAATGGTTAAGTGTTCAGCGGATAACTGTGAAGTCAGTGATTCAGACCTACTTAGTGACTCTGAGCTAATCTGCTCCTATAAACCTTATAGCCTAGGGAGACCCACGGGATGGTTCTATTCTGTACTATAGGATCCCTGTGAGTTGGATTCTGCTTGACAGCACACAAGAGGGTAATATGGAACATGGGTGTCAGAAGCCTGAGACTGTTTTGAAAGGCAAAAATACACCCAGAATATTGTTATCAGTCTCCAACTTCACTGCCGGCACACATTTTATTATTTAATTAATGTAAAAATGATGCGATGATTCATTTATTAAGCCAGCTGGTTTCTAAAGAAACATTCTCACATAATCAATAACTGTATCTATTGAAGTGTAAAATAAAATTAACTTTCAATTAAGGAGGTCTTTTAAATATTTTCAAGAAAGTCTAATCTCGGGTCTTTTTAAACACTGACTATTAAAGGTTATATTAAAATATTGTCTGTTGCAGAATACAGTCTCAGTGTGCATTACACAGTCTGAAGAACTACAGATTGTAACTACATTGAAGTTATTAACCATAAAATTCTACGAGTATTGAATGCCAGCTATGATGACAAGCAGGGTGCCCTGCTTCCGTGCCTTCAGCCCCATGACTGGGTCATTTTAAGCCTCCACTTTACTCCAGTGCCTGATGCTAGTCAGACGCAATATAAGGACTCCTAGGAGTCGTAGCCCATCTGTAAGTCAACCATACAGGAGTCCTTACACTTTGTAAACAGGGGGCTAGTTCACTGTCCCTCAGACCCGTTGGAGGGCCGGATTATAGTTTTTTAAAAAAACTATGAACAAATTCCTAAGCATACTGCACACATCTTATTTTGAAGTAAAAAAACAAATGGAGCAAAAACACCTGGTGGGCTGGATAAATGTCCTCGATGGGCTGCATGTGGCCTGCGGGGTATAGTTTGAAGATCCCTGTTCTAGAACTTTGTTTCTTGTTCCTTATTATCAGATCCAGCCTTGCTCCTAATGAGGTCTCCCATCTTTTGTTCCCCAATTTTTGCCCCCCATCTTTTGTTGCCCAACTCACTACTTGCCCTCCTTACCTTATACTTTGCTCTTCTTACTTTGCACTTGGCCCACTATTCTGTCATGGTCAACTAGCCAGTTACTGTCAGACTACCTTACTTAACAATTGGCTCTAATTACCTACTGCGACGTTCCATGTTATATAACATTGGATCTTCTTGGTGTCAACTGTCCATCTGACTGGACTTCCTAACATATCCTTCTGCTGTGATTTGCATGCATAGAGCACTTGTCCAACTCAGTAAAATATATGTGGCCTCCCTGGTAGTGAACATCCCCATCTAGTTTACTCTTACATGTAGGTATTCTCTGGATGTTCTTTGTTACAATGATACAATGTAAACATTTGCAGGGGAACTGAGGCATTGCACTTTATGCATCAAGCAAAAATAACAAAACAGATCTAGATGAGCAAGATGGCCTTCATGGGGCCCAAACTGTTTCATAACTGAAGTATGACCACCTTTGCTCTATTCAAAGCTTTTTAAACGACTAATCATTCTACGTAAAAGAGAGAAGATGAATCTTAATTCATGTCCAAATCATAAAGGCTCAAAAACAGAACAAAAGAACCCCCCAAGTTCCAGTTCCATGGCGCAGACTCTGACGCAGAACGATTAACTAGGACAGGGGAGGACCGCTCCTGACAGTCTCCCAGTCAGCCTCATCTGTTCCCTCAAAGCTTCTGGTGGATCTAAACCACTGACGTTTAGGATACCAACCCAGTGCTTGAGCCACTGAGCCACCAGGGCTCCCTCATTAAAACTCCAGGACATGCTTCCAAAGATGGAAAACTAAACCAAAGGCATTTTGAGGAGTAGTGTTTTGTTTTGTTTTCTAGAATGACTTTATGGGGAAACTGGCCATCTTTAAAGAGGGGAATCCAAAGTCTCTATCTCTGAGCCTGGGCGTTTAGCAGACAGTACACTAAGCGGTGTGAGAAGGACGTGCTAAAGAGCTTTCTTATTACACAGTAAGTAAACCTAGGAACGAGCAAGAAGCAATTCATAGGCTCACGTTTGCATCTCAAAAGAGTGAGGGATGATGGGAGGGTACTCCTGAAATGAGTAAGTCAGAATCTCCTTAGATTGGTAATGGGGACAAAAGCGAAAGCAAAGGCAGTAAACATAAAAGTGCTGTGTTTCTGTAGAACGAACTTGGGGAGATTGCAGCAAGCGCTGTGTGAAACTGAATGAGTGCAAGCAGGAAACAGCACGGAATGGAAACGCAAAACAGTAAAGCTCCTGCAATAGAGTCCTAAGGGGTCTGCCTGTCTTCCCCCAATAAAAATAATAGCAGCTAAAAAAACTTCCTGTGTCTGAACCGATGTATGCAAACAGCACGAGAGGACAAAAGGAGGGCTGTTCAATAAATAAAACATCAGGTTTATAGGGGGACAGGAAAATATCAAAGAACAAGTTTGAGTGTAAAATAAAGATGAGTCTGACAAAGAGGAGAATGAAAAGAAGAGAGAACATACATAAGATGATTCATATTTTCTGTTTGTTGAATGATAGGGAGGCACGGACTCCACCTAACTAGCACCCTTTGTGATATGGAAGTTGTGTCTTCCATATTTGATATTTTGTCCTTGCTTTGAGGAATAAAGTCTTGGAATCCTATTGAAAGTCACAAGAAATTGGCTGTTTTAAATGATGTA
This sequence comes from Tenrec ecaudatus, assembly GCF_050624435.1. Classification (NCBI taxonomy): domain Eukaryota; kingdom Metazoa; phylum Chordata; class Mammalia; order Afrosoricida; family Tenrecidae; genus Tenrec; species Tenrec ecaudatus. The sequence goes on along the minus strand of NC_134548.1, from coordinate 125,182,066 downwards.
AAATACAGTCCGTGAACTCTCTGGGAAAGAAAATGTTTAGATTTTATTTTAGTAATTATATCATTTCTATTGAGACTACATAATGCCTTCCTTTGTGGAACGAGGGCGGTCCCCCCTGCAACACAAACACACACACATGCAAGGCATTACGCTTTAATCATATAGGGAAAAGTCACTTTTCCTGAAGATCTCAAAGTGAAGCTTTTAAAGCAGAGCATTCTTAATTAGGAAGAAAGGATGAAAGAAAAGAATGATTTAAAGAAATATATATATACACACAACTTGTGATGCCGTAAAAAAATTCATAATTCCAGATGATCCAGGTCTGTGTATACCATCGAAATATTGTCACTCATAATATTTTATTGAGATTATTTTTGAGCATTCTAACATTTTGCATATCCCAAGGGTTTCTAAGAATAGTAATGAAATGAATAGACTCTTTAGGACTCTTCAGAACCATGGTATTTCTAAGGATGCATTATGTTATTAAAGGTATTTCCAAATTTCTTTTTTGCCCCTCCATTGTTAAGGTATTTATGAGGGGGCTTCAAAAAGTTCCGGGAAAATAGAATTAAAAAGTAATAAAAATTTCGATTAATTTTTCAAAGCTCTCTTGTATATGTGATAGACTTTGGTTTAATCAGTATTGAGTATAAAAATCACCCAGAATCTGCTTGAATTATATTCCTGCCTCTTAAGTCTCTCCCAAATATACAATGCACAGCTGCCTTAAAACAAACATTCAGCATATTCTTTAATTTTTATTGTTCTGCGTTATAGTATCTAGTGTAAAAGAAAGTGAAACAATATGGTCTCTAATGCCATCCAAGAGTTAATAATAATTTTTATAGAAATTTGTGGTACTTAATTATTACCTAAGATAGAGATGCAAAATCTCTTCCTTATTCCTAATACTTCTTAAACTACATAAACTTAGAATCCTTTAATTATCGTTTTGGTTTCTCAGGTGAACATAGCAAATCCCTAACTTTTAGCACTTAGCAATTTTTTACTATCTTATTTTGATAATCAGTACACCACACACAGAGTGATTTAAAGAAAGCTAATATAATTACATTTACTGTCTATCTGTCCATAATATTTCTTCTGCAGTTTCAGTTAGAAAAGTGTGTATTTTTAAACATTTAAATTGTGAATTAGGTGAAGGTGTGCAGCCAAGATGAGAGTTTTTCATTCAACAATTCATACACACTTTGTTCCAACTTGTCTATTGCAATCCCCTGGATGCACCTCCCTCATCCCACTCCCTCCCTGTGCTTTCATTTCTCTGTCCTGGGGTCAGCACACCCCTTTGATCTTAAGTGGTTGATTAGTCTACCATGAAGGCGAGTTCAGGTCCACACCTGAAGGGTGACTAAAGGCCATAGTGCTGAGGGTTCCACCAGTCTCTATTCAAACAATAAACTGATCTCTGTTGTGATGTTGTCTTCTTTTCCACATTTTTCTCCACTCTGTCCAGGACCTTCTCCTTCTTTTTTTTTTTAAGTTCAAGGATCATTTGTTGGCCTTTTGGAGTGTTTTCCAGTCCAGTCTGTTGGGGCACCCTCTCAGGACCATCTACTACGATCCCTTAAAGAGCAGTTGGTACTGGCAGCCAAACACTGTATACTTCTTCTGGTCTTATTAGTTCATTGATTTGCTACTTTCCATATGTCCTTTGATTTTCATCACTAGTCTTTCTCATGGACAAGAAGATGCCTTTAGTTGTACTTTAGGTAAGTATTCCTAAGCCTTTAAAAGACAAGTCAGGGAGCTCTGCTTTATTAACATTGTCAGTCTATAACTCGGTTGCTGGGTAAAGTATATGCTTCTGTGATTCTCGGTTTTATTCATTTGTTTATCAACTCTTGTTGCTCCTATTTTGTAAAGTAGGAGAAGGTTTATAGAGCAAACCAGTTCTCTTTTCAGCATTTAACACATTTTATTTTGTGTGATTTACTCCAATCCCCACAATGGACTGTCACTGATCCTACTTCCTCCTGATGCTTCCTTCCATGCCTTCATCTTTCCTAACTTTTCTGAACGTAGTCTTTGCAAGTGATACCCCTTGGATCTCAAAGAGTTAATTATCCTAAGCTCTGCCCACCTCACTAGACATGTGTATTGTTTGGATGAAAATAAAGCTATGGAGGTGAGTTCATTTCCATAACTGAAGGATAGATAAGGCCCATCCTGTAAGGAGTTCCTGGTCTCTTTTATAATCCTGAGTAGCTGGCACCATCTAATTCTTATAATTTCAGGATCTTGGCGGCTGATGTCCACGACCAGTTGCTTCATTGGGCTTTTTCCATATGTGTTTGAATGTCTTCTTTGTTGTCTTTCTACATGGGGAGAAATCTATAGTTGTATTTTAGATGGCCACTTTTGAGTTATTTAGACCCCAGTTGCTGCTCACCAAACGAGGAGGTAGAATATTATCTTTGTGGATGATGTTATGCCAACTTACTCTGGTCTACCCTTAGGTTGTATCCCTGAGAACCCAGACCCAGTGGCACATTTCCTTAAGGGGTTTAGTTATGTCTAGAAAGTGATCATAACACTGCACCTGGTATATCCTATCACATTAATGTAAAAATTTCAGCATTGGTAAATACATATGTAAAAATATCCTCAGCCATATAAATAAGTAGACAGAACTATGCTGGTAATACTCATTTAGTCATCTCAGGAAACTTGTTAAAATCACAGAAGATACGCATTATTATTATTTTCTTAATATTCTTATCACAGTTATTGAACAGATGATAAAATTGAGGTTCAAATAAACTATACATGCCCTTCAAATTTTCAGACAGTAGCCAATACAAGCTTTCAACCACTTCTTGTCTATCTTCAGAGGCCAGAGATAGCATTCTGTGTTAACTTGAGAAATTCTATGATATTAAACTACCTCTAAGATTCACTACACAGGGCAAGGGGATATTTTTCAATTTTATTTAAAAGATTTAAGAATATTGCATAAACTTAAGGTAACAAAGGTGGAAAATAGAGACATCTCATTATTGAGATTTCATTTCCATGATTTAGAGAATTCTTAGACACAGGAGACTCTTAGAGGTCTACTTCATCTAGCTATCACCATCGATCATTCACACTTTGCTGTTGGGTATTTTGATGTCTTGTTTTCCATACACTCATCTACCATGGTGAGGCAGTCGTCATGGTCCAAGTTATAAGAGAAGGAGTGTCCCTTGAATTCTGAACGATGATTGGCCAAGGAAAGGTGTGGGGAAATAGAATACAGTGTGTGCAAAGCGGAGCTCAACGTTGGCAGCTGTATCATGAAATCATAATAAAAGAGGCCTGATGTCATAAGAAAGGAAGAATCTTTCCTTTACAGTTTTTTTTTCACTTAAAAAAAGATTTTAAAGATTTCCAATATTGAGTCCTTACAGTGTTTGGGAAACATTTAGTTAGTGAAAGGAGAGCAGGTTGAATTTGTGATGAAAATTGCTGTTGCTCTCTCAGGACTCATCAGAATAATTTAATTTCTATTAGAATCCTTCTTATCTTTAGCATTGGAAATTATGCTATGGATGACACATTTAGGAGCATGTACTTTTCAAGATTCAGCAATGAAATTTTCTTTTCATCAAATTATGCTCACATGTATTGCTGAAAATTCCTTGAAGGATGAATGTGTTGAAGAGACCTTGAATCCTGCATGCCTACCATTTTGACTAAGGACCTGGTGATACCTTGAGACCCAGAGTGTGACTACTATTTGTCTAAAATGATGTTCACTGTACCTCAATTTTACATGTTGTGAGGTTTCATCTTAAAATGTGAGATATTATATAAATTTGATTCACACATTTAGTTTAAGATTAAACTGCCCCCACCACTTCAGGAAGGGGAGGAGAAAACGGTTTTGTTCCATATTAATGAAAATATTTCACCTGTGAAAGAGCTTCAAATTGTGAAATTAAATTCCTCAGGTGTGTTCCATGCTTACTCCTTTTGCCTTCTTCCCCTACGCCAAGCTTTATTTAAATATTATGTTGCATACTGCAATTTCAGCTTATAGTTTCATTTCTATGACCCTAAAGAAGACTATTGACCCTCCAAGAATTGTAAACTTAATGAGAGAGACAGAAATTGTATTTTCATGTAACCTCACGTAGGGTAGATACTTGTAGTTAATTGCCGTTGAGTAGAGTGCAATCATGTGACCACATGCCTGCAGAGTAGAAGGCTCCTAAGGATTTCCCAGGCTGGGGAGCATTTGGAAGGAGATCACCAAGCTTGTCTTCTGGGTGGGTTTGAATAGCCAGGCTGTCCTCTATTCTTTCACACAACCCTTTGTGCCGCCCAGGGAGTCAGTCCTCTAAAAACGTTTATAATGATGATCTAAATAGCCAGTGTACTTATCAGTTACACCCAGATTACTTGATTTAATTGTCTATGGGCATGCCTATGTCTATGATCCACATACCAGCAACAAGGGAATTCCTTGGGTGACCATAAGACAGTCAGTATCTTAGATCTCACTCTATTCTTAATCAGGATATGCAGTTTAACAGGATTCCCATGTGATTTGTATGCGAATGCTTGAAATGCATTGCACTACTGAATTCCAGGTTGAATTATACTGATCCCACCTTACACACCCATTTCTTTATTTTATATTTCTGCCTGTATGTCCAAGCCATTTGCTCTATCTTTTCCTCTTAAGTCCCAGTAGTTTGCTATTCTAGTTTTCCATATAGTTCCAAATTTTTGTGAGTTAGTTCTCAGTAAAATGCTTTGCATTCCTCATAAAAATATTAACCATCCTTACTTCATCAGCTGGCTTTGTTAAAATTATATGAGCTTAGATAACATAGGGGAGAATTCTCAGCCTTTTGTCCCCTAAGCCAGAATTACCTGTCATTTCTCTGAAAAATCATGGATTATAATATTATTCCTTTTAAGTAATGAGCAAAGTTTTGATAAGGAGATGGTTTCCCCAAAGAGAATATTTTCTGATTCTCATAGCTGTGGAATCTCACATTTTGTGTAGATAAGGGGCAAGGCAACTAAAAAAAATTCATTCTGAGATTTCAGACACATAAGGGATTTTTATCTTTACCTAATGTGAATTTTTGCTGTGTTTTGTCTCTCTAAAAGCCACAGTGCTTCAAAATTTAATGAGATTATATGATGTATTATCATCATTTGCGAATGCAATTATCAGCTGTGATTAATCCTGCTCATTCTGAGAAGCACTATTAGGTGTTACTTTCCCTCCTAGAGGGTATTTATGTCTCTCTTTCTCTAGGAACTTTGATCAGAACCGTTGCAGAAGAAGGGAGAGAAAAAAGGGTATTTGGAATAACGTTTTTTTATGACTGAATTTATGGTCACCTTTATTTTTAAAAAAGGAGGAAATGTCTCCCAGGGATTCACATCCTTTTTAGAGAAAACAATTTAAATCATAGTATGAAGATATAATATATATTGATAATGTGTAGAAAAGGATAATAATATTATACATTTCCTGGTGAATTAAAACACATTGAATTACATTAAAGCAACATCAGCTTCTTGTATCTGACTTTCTGAGAATGCTGTAGGCCTTAGATTTCAAGAAACAAATGATAATTAGCCCTAGAGTTCCAAGCTTTACTGAAGAATGTAAATGGAAGAAGGTTCTAAAGTGATTTGTCTATTTATTCAAGTAATACATTTTAGGCCCACATAATTACAAAATAATCGTCAATTATTGAGAAATTAGGTTCACTGGTGACCCAAGAACATGTTTTGAGATTATGTCGCTCTTCGCTCACAGATCATCTGTACCGCCAACCTGGAAGGATAAGTGCGGATCTTGTTCATTCCTTTCTTTCTCCCCCACCACCCCCACAGTAAAAAGGGTGAATTCTCAGGTCTTGGCATGCGTTGTTTAAAACCAGTGTCCACAGTTATTCAATTTCAGTCAAAAAGTGCATCTAAAAATCTTCCCTGTTCAGATTCAAAATTAGGTGCAACAACCTCATTCCACTAAGCAAAAGAATCTGTAGTAATAAGTATTTTTCTCTCTACCTGTGATTCATTCTCATAACCATCTCTGACTCCTGATAGCAGCTTGTCTCTCAACTGTCTCATCAATGAAACACTTTACCAGATGTTGAAGCAGGTACACAGATGAATGTAGAAGATACTTCAATGGAAAGAAATAAAATAATTTATGATCAATTGCAAAATATAATAGTGGCACAGTGTCTAATAAGGAAAGCACTATTGTTTGTTGACATTAACAGTTCTTCAGACATTTGATGGAAATTAAAAGAACAGCCCCTTATAAGGAATACCTCTGGGATACTCATATATAGTCCTACAATCCCATTTCATATAGGTGGAACCCGCAATGCAGATAGTTTGATATACCTAGAACTAAACTAAATGTACACCACCTGACACAGCGATTCTAAAGATATTTTAATCCAGTCTTATGTCTTATTAATATTCCATACACCAAATATAGCTGTCACTGTGTAACCCACCCTAGGCGTCATGAGTTCTGATGCTCCAGTGTAAATAGGATATAAAGCTCAATTAACACATAATCATGTTTTCCTCAAAATGTGCATTTAATAAGGGTAGTTATGTGAAATTCACAGTGGAAATGTGAGCTGCTAATGTTGGCATGCTTACTGAGATCTAGAGGTAGGGTAAGAAATGATCCATACAATTGAAACAAATGAGAAGATAAATATGAGGAAAAGAAAAGTTCATGTGAAGAAAAACAAACAAATTATAAGGGCAAAGTAGAAAAAGAATACTTCAGAATCATTATTTTACCAATTAATAAATGCACTACTTACTATTCTTTCAAAGTGTCAACCATACTTTGAAATACACAGGCCAAATTTAAGCTATTACTCCCCCCCCCCAACATAGTCAAGCTACAGTGTGATTCTTTGTATAGGGTATCACTAGATGGATTTTTTTCTACCTCTAGTGGTCATGTGTACTAAGCAAGCTCTATTTTTCCTTCTAGGTCTTTCTTTTTTTCCTCCAAACACACAGTGTGCATTTGTGGGGATAGAGGTATACAGGCTGTGGTCCTCAAATGAATACATATGATGTGGACTAAGTAGAGCTTAGGGATTTTGCCTTGGCTAAATGAAAACCATAATGCTTTTGTTCTCAGGTGAAAAGACAGTTCAGGCATAGGAAGACTGAGGCATTTTTTTCTCCACCCATCATTCATTCACATCTCTCTTGTAGCAATTAAAACCTCACCATCTAAATTTCATTCTATTATCTGAAGGTTTTAGTCTCTAAGTACACCCCAATACCAAAAACACTCATCAAGTTTTCACCAGTCACTGGTAGCTTAATGAGAATGAGCCCATATTTGGACAGGAAACAGGAGGAGCAACGAGGAGGAGCAACCTAAGCCCCTAGTTTAGTTAAAAGGCTCACAGCATAGATGCTAGATGGTGACAGAGGCAATGGCTTTAAGTGGACCTGACCAAGAGGCCTGGAAGCTAGTAACAATGCTTATGAGACAAGCAAATGGATAATGCCGATTCCATTCACTACATTTGGAAAGTGAGGGCTACTGCCATATTTCTAAGTGCCGGAAAGGTCACGGAAGGGACAGGAAGCAGCCTTGTCCTATGCATTTAGAACTGGAACGTTTTTCAGCAAGATGCAACCACGTGTGAAAGGGGTAAAGCCATTTGTCCAAAATTACCATCGAGAGTAGCAGAACTCGAATGAGAAGCATTCAATATTTTGGAGGCCTGAACATATTTTTGATTAGAGATGTAATGTCATGAAAATGGTGTCTTTATGTCATCGTAATCGTTTTGAATGTGCAAATTTCCAACATTATGCTTTTAAGAGAGCATCTCCCCTGAGTGGATGTGACTTCCTAATATCCCCTTGTGGAAGCCTCTACCTGCCACCTCACAGAAGCTTAGCTTTCAGATCCACACACTCTAACCTGTGTACTTTTAAAAGTAATTTGATCTCGCTGCTTAAAAGTAACTGTGAATAATATTTTAATCATTCATCTTTTGTCTACAAAAGTTGTACATTCTCTTGCAGAGTGATTTTTGTTGTCTTCTTTGTAGAATCTTGTTTTTTAGTCAACTTATTTTAAGTGTGCATGAGTGAACATAATACAGTTTCACATTTGACCGGATTCCACAAAATTTAAGATATGACCTATTAACCCCAAATTCCAGTATGCCATAGTGCAAATAGAGGTTTCTCCTAAAAATAGCATTTGGGACCATGGCAGTATGCACTTTTCAGACTACCATTTTCTAACTTACTCTGGTGAAAGAATTTTACTGTGGTATACAAATTTCTATTCTACACAGATGTGCTTCACACAATTGATGTATATATGGATTGTGATAAGAGTTGTTTGAGTCCCTAATAAAATGTTTTCTAAAAATGTAAAAAAGGAAGATAACACAGCTATGACAAACTTCAACAACAACAACAACAACAAAATACTATTCTATTCCAGAATGAGAGTATATACATTCGTTCTGGAATAGACTTAAGAGTTTTTCGTTTGCATATCTGTTACAGTGGTGGGGCATTATATATATACACATTTTTAAAGACACCAATTTGTTTTTGTCATTATTTGTTTCTCTTTCGCTGAACTTTTAAATTTGCTAAGAAGAGCCTCAAGGGAACTATCTGCTAGTATCTTAATGTTTATATTAGAGGGTTTAATGGAAAAGAAAGAATGTCACTGTGGTAATTGACCATTCCCCAAATCTTAATAGCATCCCAGAGCAGTTTCTTTAGATAGCAATTCTCAGCGAAAGGCAGTGGTGCCACTTCGTCCCTGACTCATCTGTCCTTACATTCTTACAGGAGTGTTTTGAGGCTTTTCCCCAAAAGGGGTTACCAAAAACTCTAAGCTTGCTTTTTGGCACTTACTGCATCACCTGGCCAGGGTAAATGGAAGCTACAAATAAAGGAGCAAAAACCATTGGAGAACTTTAGAACATTGGATAGTTAAGAATGGTCTTCCGGGCCAGGACGTGGCGCCTCACAATCTACACCTAGAAAACACTCCTAAAGGCCAACGAACTGACCTTGAACTACTAGCAATTTTTCTTTTAATATTTGCTATCTTTTTGTTTAGTCTTTTTAAAATTTGTTTTGTTTTTTACCTTGTAAATTTTGTATGTTAGTGGCTTTTCTGCTTATCAGCGTGTCGATGTTGTTTCTGTCAAAGCCATGTTCTTATGTGCCACTTGGGTGCAGTCAAAGTCATATGCATTTGTATGCACATATTACTATATCAGCAGGTCCATCTACACAAGATAGGCGGGACAAATAATGAGAGAAGAAAACAACAGGACCAACGGTCCTGAAGGGACATGAGAGCGTGAGAAGTAGGGGAAGGGAGCAGGTGTCGCCCAACACAGGGACAAGGGAACAGCGAGTGGTTCAAAACCAGAGGAGGGAGGGGAGGGGAGGACTGGTAGGGAGTGACCAAGAGCAAGGTAACTGAGAGGAATTACTGAAACCAGAATGAAGGCTAAACATGGTAATGGGTCGGGAGGAAAGCGAAAGGAAATAGAGGAAAGAAGTAGGAGGCAAAGTGCATACAGAGAAGCCTAAATACAGACATGTACATATGTAAATATATTTATGATTATGGGGGCAATAGATTTATATGCATATACTTATAGGTTCAGTAGTAGGGTAGCAGATGGACATTGGGCCTCCTCATGCATAATCCCCCAATACAATAGCACCTCGTCCTGCTAAACAGTCATTGCAGGATACCCATCTTCCCGACATGATCACTGAAGACAGATGTGTGTGTAAGCAAATGTGGTGAAGAAAGCTGATGGTGCCCGGCTATCAAAAAGATATAGCGTCTGGGGTCTTAAAGGCTTGAAGGCAAACAAGCGGCCATCTAGCTCAGAAGCAACAAAGCCCACAGGGAAGAAGCACACTGCCTAAGCGAATACAAGGTGTTGAATGGACCATGTAGCAGATACAAAGGAACAAAAACAATCATTGTGTGATCACCTTCCTCACATAATCGCTGAAGACAAGTGTGGTGAAGAAGGCTGATGGTGCCCGGCTACTGAGAGATATAGCGTCTGGGGACTTAAAGGCTTGAAAGCAAACAAGCGGCCATCTAGCCCAGAAGCAACCGAGCCCACACGGAAGCAGAACACCAACATAGGTGACCGTGAAGGACAGAGGAGACCAGGTCTCCAACAACGAAGGTGGGGTGGTGGTGAGAATCACATCAACGTGAAAGAGGGGGAGTGCATGATGGGAACCCAATGCCCATCTGTAGACAGCTGGACACCCCTTCCAGAGGGGTAGTGTGGAGGAGATGGGCCACTCAGGGTTCAATGTAGCAACAATGAAACTCAAAACCTTCCTCTAGTTCCTGAATGCTTCCTCCCCTCCCAATCATCATGACCCCAATTCTACCTTGCCTTGCGGACCTGGTTATACCAGAGGATGTACAGCGGTGCAGTGGGGATCTGGAGGCACAGGGAATCTAGGACAGACGAACCCCTCAACACCAGCGGTGGGAGTGGCGACACCAGGAGGGAAGGGAGTGTAGGAAGGGAGAACCGATCTCGGAGATCTATGTGTAACCTCCTCTCTGGGAGATGGGCAATGGGGAGGCGGGTGAGGGGAGACGCCGGGGAGTGTAAGATAAGATATAATAATTATTTATAAACTATCAAGGGACCAGGGGTGGTATCGGGGAGGGAGGGGGATGGGGGGAAAAAGGGAAACCGAGCTGATTCCAGGAACCCAAGTGGAAGGTGAATTATGAGAATGATGAGTGCAACGAGTGTATAAGGGTGCTTTGCTCAATTGATGTATGTACAGACTGTGATAAGAGTCTTATGCGCCCCAATAAAAAGATTTTAAAAAAAGAATTAACCAGGATGTACAGCTTTGGATGTATCCCAGCTCCACAGAAATGTTTGACCTTAGCACTTAAAGTGTATCTATATGTAATTTGTTGTGAATTGGGTGAAGACTACAGAGAAAATAATCAATTGTGCATTCAACAATTCATGCACACTCTGATTCAATTTATCCATTGCAAGCTCCTTAATGTCACATCATGTAGCGCATATCCTCCCTGTGTTTCCTGTTAACATTTCTGCTTCTATCCTAACCCTCTGAACTCAGTCCTTGGATAAATGCTGCTCCTTTGGTCTTAATTAGTTGCTTTTTCTAACACACGGGGAGTAAGTTACATTTTTAAGCTCTCAAATGATATAAAGCTTTATAATAGTATAGTGTCACAAGTATAAAACCCCAAACCCAAAGGCTTCTACCTTCAAGTCAGTTCCTATGCATAGTGACCCTATAGGATAAAGTAAAAATGCTCCTTTGGATTTCCGAAATTGTAAATGTTTACAGGAGTAGAAAGCCTCATCTTCTTCCTGGTTGTGGCTGGTCGATTTTAATTACTGACCTTGTGGTTAGCAGCCCAGTGCAGTGGGGTTGAAGTTTGGCAGAGACTTGGGGCAGCCAGGTGGAAATCTGAGGAAGTCAAGGGAAGAAATTTAGACTGTAAACGTCAGATATCTACTGGAGGCAAACCTCTCTAAATCTGTCCCCTTAAATGCGGATGTGAAGTTGGTATAATAATTCTCTGCTTTACAATCTTGCTTTTAGGATTAAAGTGAATATATATATATATTTATAATTTATCTATATTATATATAAATATACAATGTATAATTTATATATAAAGATTTTATATATATATAACAGTTATTGAAATGTCTGATAGGTTGTAAGTGATCTAAGTATGGAGAGTGGTAGTAATATAGCTTAATTCATCATTTGGTATGTTCTTCCACAGTTTTATCTTTTCATAAACATACTTCTGGAAAGCTATATCCGTGTTTCCTTTTTGGTTTTTAAATTTTGCCTTCTTTTAAAAGCAACTTTATTTGAAGTAGAATTCACACACCTTAAGGAACACATTTGAAAGCATACAGTTAAGTGATTTTAGTAAATTTACCAATTTCGTAACCACCATCATAATGTAGTTGAAAACATTTCCATCATAACCAGCCTCTGGCAACCACTTAGCTATTTTCGGTGTCTGTGGATTTTCCTTCCCTGGACCTTTCATGTGTTTGGAATCATACAAAGTATGCCCTTTTGTGCCCAGTTTTCTCTTATTAGCGTAAAGTTTTCAAAATTTATGCAGGTTATTGTATACATCGGGATTCCATTCGTTTTTTTATGACTGGAGAATATTCTGCTGCATGGTTTTCACACAGTTTATTCATCCACTCACCAGTTAATGGATATGTAGGATACGTATATTATTGTGAACGGTGCATGCAAGCCTGTGTGTGTGTGTACATGTGCTTTTCTTAATCTCCTGGGCAGTACATAAAAGTCCATTTGTGATGCTGTTATTATTACCAGCGATAGTGTTAGTTACTTCTCTAGTACTATATATGGAGCCTGGCGGCATAGTGGGTGCAAGTTGGGCTGTTAACCACAAAGTAAGGAATTTGAACTCACCAACCGAGTCTCTGAAGGAGATAGGTTTCCTACTCACGTAAATAGGTATCGTCTCAGAAACCCATAAGGACAGTTCTACCATGTGCAGTATAGTCACTATAAGTCAGAATTGACACTATGACAGTGAGTTTAGTTTGTTTAGTACTTACTATATACTCTATGGAGCCCTGGTGGTGTAGTGATTAAGCATTGAGCTGTAATTTGCATGGGTCGCAGTCTACACCACCAGCTCCGCGGGAGAAAGACTGGGTGGTCTACTCCCATAAACAGTTACAGTCTCAGAAACCCAGAGGAGGTCGCTATGAGTCAGCATTGACTGTTTGGCGGTAAGTTATATACTCTATACTTCTAGTACACAGTGGCTGTACCAATTGGCTCAAACACAACTGGTGCCAGTAGAACTGATGTAACAGCACCTAACAACAGTGATATGATAATTAACAAAGATTATATGATAGATTATACCTGAACAAAGAGAGCGAAACAAAGTAACCAATTTAAAATGTCACCTGAAGAAGCATCCCTGAAAAATAAACTATAAGCAATAGCCTTTAACTGAGTAACAATTTCAAAGATTCCTGCAGGAAACCACATTTAATCACAGGTTGGATCCTTTGCCAACATTTCATTTACATGTCCTTTGGGAAATTTTGAAAGGCAATGTTTCGGCTTTGTGTTTGCTTTTTAACACCTTTAGTTTTGTCTTGTCTACACTTTTTTTCAGATAGCCATCTGAATGTCAATAGGACATACGATGCCTCAGGACAGCAAAGATTTCCCAGTGATTAATACAGGATATAAAGAACAGTGTCTGAATCTGAGCATCAAAGCAAGGAAAATATATCTCGTGGCAGCCCTACCTTATTTCCAGGGATGCACAAATCAACCTTTAGCAGAGAGGGAGAGGGGAGAGATGCTTTCATATCAGTCAATGAAATACATAAGATACAACTCAGTGGCAAGGAGGGCTACACATTTTTTGTCTACAATAAAGGCATCAGGACCTTCTAGATTCTCAGACAAGGGTCCAGATCCAGATGTCCACCACTTAAAGTAATAGTGAGTTCTGAAAAGTATTCAGGGCCCATATTGTAAGTGTACTATTGATGATACATAGTTTAGTAGCAACTTTGTGCTCAACTTACAGAACTTGGTCTTCCAGGTTGAGAGACAATGTTTTAAACATATACTCACACATCAACAAAGAATGATAAAATACAATATTATTAAATCCTCATTCATTTTATACCACTGGATTTCAACAACTCAATCTTTTTTTTTTTTGACTTCCATTGCAGTGTTTCTGGTTCCTAGGCCCATCTGTACCCACATATATTAGAAGAAGAAAGTGACTTATTCTGATTTTAATTCTGATAGTACAGCTCACTGAACAGTGTGCATAAAAAAAAAGGATTCAGTGAGGAAAACTATGTAGAGTGGTGTTTCTTAAAATGTGGTCCAAAGGACCTCCTTCATCCAAATTACCTAAGGCACTTGCTAATAATGCTTGGAAGTGGGACCCTGAAATATCCATTGTTAATAAGCTCTCCAGGCAGTTCAGGCACACTTGATTGAAAACACTGGAATACAGGTGTTGCCTTACCTATATGTATTTCAGAAACATAATTTGAAGGAAAAGAAATGCTATGGATTCTTTAAAGTAAGGTATAATTGAACAAAGAAGATAGTATGTGTGAGCGGTACCATGACTTTTTAGAGTCTCAAACAGCTTTATGATTCCAGAAAATAATAATAGTTCCTGACAGTATAAGAAGGTAATAGATGACTTGACTCTAAGTGTGATCTTTAGTTTTAGACCCACACTTTAGTGCTTCGCATTATGATAGCAGAATGGCATACAACTGCCTCTTGAGCCATGTGCAGGTTGACCATGAGCACAATTAGGTGTTGTGGAATTCCCATTCTTCTCGAGTTTATGGATGCATTGTTATGATCCACACAGTCAAATGCATTGGCATAGTAACAAAAATACAGGTAAACATATTTCTGGTGTGATCTGCTTTTAGCCAAGCTCAATCTAACATCAGCAATGATATTCCTTGTTCCACATCCTCTTTTGAATCTAGCCTGAACCTCTGACAGCTCCCTGTCAATATACTTTAGTAACTTTTGTTGGATGATTTTCAGCAACATTTTACTCACATGTGTTATCACTGATGTCATTCTATAATTTGAGCATTATATTGGGTCACTCTTTGGGGGATGGGTACAGATAGAAATCTCTTTCAGTCAGTTGGCCAGTATTCCAAATTTCTTGGCATAGCAGAGTTAGTGCTTTCAGTGGTTCATCAGCTTCTTGAATATTTAATTGCCATTCCATCAATTTCTGGAGCCTAGTTTTGGGCTTTCAGTGCAGCTTGAACTTCTTCCTTCAATGCTATTGACTCTTTTTCATATGCTACCTCTTGAAATGTTTGTGCACTAGGTTCCTTTGTACACCATGTATTCTTTCCATCTTCTTTATATGCTTCCTGCATCATTCAACATTTTACTTATAAACTCTCTCAGTATTGCAACTCGAGACTTGAATTTTCCTTGACTTCCCTGAGTTTAAAATATGCTGAGCATGTTCTTCATTTTTGTTTTCTAAGTATACATCTGTACACATTTCATTCTAATATTTTACTTTGTTTTCTCCGGATGCCTTTTGAAATGTTTTGTTCACCTCTTTCATTTAATCATTTCTTCTATTTGCCATAGATACTCTATGATTGAGAGCTAGTTTCAGAGTCTCTTCGGACATCCAGGTTGATCTTCGCTTTGTGTCCTGTCTTTTCTAATGACCTTTTGTTTTCTTTATGCATGATATTTTTTATGACATCGCACAGCTCATCTGGTCTTTCATTAGTTTTCTGTTAGTAAAACCTATTCTTAAAATGTTCTTGAAATTCAGATAGGATAGAATCAAGGTAATATTTTGGCTCTCATGGACTTGCTTTAATTTTTTTCAACTTCCACCTGAACTTACATATGAACAATTGATGGTCTGTTCCACAATCACCCCTGGCCTGGTTTTAGCTGCTGATATTGAGCAGCTCCATACTCTCACTTCACAGATGCAGTCAATTCAATTTCCGTATATTGCATCTGGACAATTCCACGTGTATAGTTGCCATTTGTGTTGTTGAAAAAGGTATTTTCTGTGAACAAGTCATTGGTCTTGCCAGATTCTACTATGCGATCTCCAGATCCATTTTTATCAGCAAGATTTTATTTTCCAACTGCTATTCCTTCATCATTGTTTCCAACTTTTGATTTCTAATTACCAATAACTGCCAATTGTTGGTAGAATTATTCAATTTTTTTCATCACTAACTTTAGTTGTTAATGAATTGTAGTAGTTGAGTGAGTTTATGTCAACTAGACACTCCTGGCTAGGTGTGGAGTCACACCTGTCAATCAGATCCCAGACTAATGCTGTGTTCTTATAAGAGGATGCTGCAAGAGGGAAGGACCCCTTCTTCTCTTCCCCCCTTCACATTCCTGCTTGCTGGATACCTTGAGAATGACTGGAACTCTGACGTGTTTCCCCTGAGCCTAGATGCACAGGACTCTGCACCCATAGTCCCGTGCTCTTCATGCATTCTGCGTTACTGTATGTGACTGCATGAGTTGGAAGCAGGCTTATGGAGTAGTATCGAACTTATGGCCATGAGTTGGACTGTGCTGGAATTTTTTTATATATAATATTACTTCTTGATATATAGCTCTTTGTTATACATAGATTTATGTCACTGGATTTGTTCCTCTGCTCAACCCAGTCTAGAACAATGCATACATTTATATAATAGTTATATTGACTAGATTCCCTTGTATGCATATAGATATTGTCCTATTACAGAGAGCATTGTGCTTCAAGATAGATCATAAAATGTCTTGTTTGATAATATTTTTCTTGAATCTGTCATTCTTGACACAGTAAATTTTTCAATAGATTTTTTCTTATTAAAAAATAAATGTCCATGCCTTTGCTTCCATTCCTTACATAGATCATAAGGTATTGGTGGAAAAGATCGTGTTCTTGCATCCTTTGACTCAAACCTGGCATAATATGCATAATAGGCTAATAGTGGAAACCTCGCCGGAACTGAAGAACCTGAATCCCTAGAAAAGAAAGAAAAGTCGATGAAAGCTTAGGTATTAGTTTTAACTTTTGAATTGTTCCTTGAGTGAGAGCAATGTCAGCAAACATCAAAAAGTCTAAACAGCTAAAGGATCACAAAATGTTCAGTGTGCAATCAAACTATTGCTTTCGTAAAAAGAGAAATGATAGGGGTGTGACAGATAACATAATAGAGCATGGGCAAGGTGAAAGGTGTTAATAAAATAGAACTTATTGGGAAGAGACTAAGAGGAGGGAACAGAGCGGTGACTAGAAATGACAAAAAAAGGAAAATATAGATGTCATAGGAAACAGTGGGGAGAGGAAAATAGCTATGTCGGAAGCTTAGAACCGAATGACTACAAGAGGATATATGACTGAAAGCGGAGAGTTTCCTGTGCTGCCACAGTCATGGCTACCTTGCCCTGCAACTTACAGAGTTGACATGCAATCACATTGGAGGCCAAATGGCCGAGCGCAGCACAAAGGGAAGCTCCCTCGTAGACCATGACAGTCTAAGATGCTCACAGGTAAACTCATTCTTTGGGTTAATGCTTTGTGCTTCCGGGAGTCACTCATTAAAAGACATTAAAATCTGACCTATCTATAATTAATTAAGTACAAGAAGACATTTTAAAAATCAGATTTCAATAGAAGAATAAATTAGAAGTAAAGAGCCTCGGCTTTGGAGCCACATGCATGTATGTTCAAGTCCCAACTCTGCTACTTACCAGCTAGGAGACTTTGGGTAAGGTAGTTCACCTCTCTGAGCTCTAATATCTTCATGTATAAAATTTAATTGGGGACTTGAATAAATTCCTTCCCCCTTACCTAATTTCATTATTTGTTTCTTATCTGTCCTTAACTGCATTCCATTTCCTGTGTCTTGCAAGAGTAGTGTGAGGCAAAATGTAAATACTCAATCTATATTTATTGAATGAAATAACGGTTCTATTAGTTCAAGCTGTACAAAAGTGTAGTGGTTAGATTTTATGTCAACTTGCACTTGTAGAGAGGTGGAGTCTAACCTGTCAATCAGGTCACAGCCAGATGGTGTCTCCTGGGAGGTGTGACCCTTTGCCTTCCTGCTAGCTGGGACTCTGCCTGCCTCCGGGGTGGTCCCATGTGAGCCATCCAACCCTGAGAGCTGTCAGCACTCAGACATGTTTCCACCGACCTAGGACCTATTCCACCCTGTACTCACTCGCTTTGATCTGCTTCCCTCTTCACTTGTCTATGTCATCAGCCTGCAGTTACGTGAGTCTGAAGAGGGCTTTGGACATAGAACCCATGGACTTGAGTTGAACTGGACTTGGATGCTTTCTTAATACAAACATCTCTTGATATATATGAATGTCACTGGTTTTGTTCCCCTAGAAAATCCAGCTTATCACAAAAGGTATGGTAGATTCTCCAAGCTCATCTTTCTGGATGGCTTTTTATCACCCCACATGTACCAGAAAAATTTTGAGATAATTTCAGGTCTCTAACCATATATACAGGAGCCCTGCTGACATAGTGGGTTATCCTTTTGGCTGCTAACCACAAGGTCTGCAGTTAGAAACCACTAGTCGCTCTACAGGCAAAAGATGAGGCTTTCCACTCCCACAAAGAGCTACATATCTCATAAATCCACAGAGGCAGTTCTACCCTGTCCTATAGGTTGGCTATGAATCAGAAGTACTCGATGGCAGTGAGAGAGGGAGAGAGAGAACCATTAATGTTATATCATATCATATATCATCTATATTAACTGACTTTGTGGTTAATTTGAACCGCTGACATTGTAATAAGTCTAATACTGGATTAAAGATCCAGGGGAAGGACCCAGGTTATATATATAATATAAAACATGGTCTTACATTTTATGATCCCTGATAGCATAGTGGCTCCACAGTGATCTACTAATCACAAAGTCAGTAGTTCAAAACCTCTAGCCTCTCTTGAGAGAAAGGTGAGGCTTTCTACTCCCATGAACAGTTACACTTATAAACCCACAGGGAAAGTTTTAACCTCCCCTACAGGCTTGCTCTATGTCAGAAGCAACTCAATGGCAGTGAGTTTTTGAATGTCTGGTTGAAATATAATACCCTCTTTTTCAGAAGTCATTTGTGCTAAACAAATCAGTTCAGGCACCAGCTCCTTGGAGTGCTTTCTATGACTGATTTCCACCTAATTTTCTCCTTTTCCAACCTGTGCTTTTCATAATCACATATTATTACATGGTAGAGACAATGCTGTGTTTAAAATCTGAAGCATTGAAGTCCCAGAAACTTGTGTAACCTCCCTGTACTTCAGTTTTGTTATTTTAAAAAGAGGGTTGATTAGGATGGCAATAATAATAATAATAATATAATTATGGACAAGTTCAAATGGATTAATGCTTGTAAAAGTACTTAGTCTGTTTAGTCTCAATCTATGGAAAAACACAACAGGCACAAAATTAGAAGTCAAGCAAATAGAGTGCTATTTTGGGTTCTTATACTGACTCACTTTTTATTCTAAGCAGATTACTCTCAGTTCCTCTTTCTCCTATTGCCAAAAAACAACATTAAGATATTCAGTTCCTATATTCTTATGTGACTATTGAGTTTCCAT
This sequence comes from Tenrec ecaudatus, assembly GCF_050624435.1. Taxonomy (NCBI): domain Eukaryota; kingdom Metazoa; phylum Chordata; class Mammalia; order Afrosoricida; family Tenrecidae; genus Tenrec; species Tenrec ecaudatus. The sequence continues at coordinate 125,162,823 of NC_134548.1, read as the reverse complement.
AGATTGAGAGAGTAACCTAAAAGGAGGTTGGAGTCTCTTGGTGTGTGAGAGCTAACCTATGCCAGGTGTTGCTGTGGCCGTCTGAAAAATATCCAACCCTCTTAAGCACAAGTGTTACCCTTTCTGGAGAGCTTACTTAGACTGTGCCAGGAACAAGGCCAAATACTTTATTTAGAGTTCCCTATTTTTAGTCATGTATAAGCCAAGGCTGGTTGGTTACCAGGCAGCCATGCAATGAGCCTATTCAAGTATGGAATTAGGTAGTCTGGGAGTATATGACTTTATTCTTCAGTAGCATGTTTTACTTTCTTTTAAAATGAAGGGTTTTGGGGGGATTTTTCCTCTCTCCCCACCTTTCTTTCCCTTCCCTTCCCTTTCTGTCCCTCTGGACATTTTTCCTTTGTTCAAAGCAATATGAAGAAAACTATATCTTTAACCATTGTGTGAAATCTAATGTCATGTCTAGAAGCTAGTTCATGGAAAAAGCTTTAAAATTTGAAACACTAGCTCTATAAAAACAGCCATAAGCTCCTTCTACTGAAGTGAGGTTACTGCTAAGGTATAATTAGTAGTAGCACATATATTAGCAATTAGAAAGTCAGGAAAACCACGACATGAACAAAAGACCATCTGTTATGAGAGAAATAACTAACCCTCAATATCAGTAGGTAATAGATGCTCTCTTCCTAAATCATAATAAATAGTTAAAGAATAACAAAGTAATATCTCATTGCTTGCTAAAAATATTCTTGGGAATTCCCCCCAAAAGCTACAAAATAATAGTGAAAGTCCTAGGTTTTTAAAATCAAGTTATCAAGAAATAGGAATTGTCGACAATTTTCCTCTAGAAATAAGAACTGCCAACGATTTTTCTATAACCTCATTCCTATGTTCAGTCACTCCCTCAAAAATGATTGTGGGCCTTAACTGTTAATCATTAAGAAAATTTTTTTTGTTCAAACAGATTTCAAATTTAAAACCCTCTCACTCATTCATAAAATCCGCACACAGGAACCTCTCTTGACCTTCTGAGGGCCGTGGAGCCACATGTCATCCCATTGCCATTGAGTACATTCTGACTCCTCGAGATTCCACATAGGGTTTTACAGACTTTAATCTTTAAAGGAGCAGACAGCCTCATCTGTCTCCCAAACAATGCCTACTGGGTTTGAACCACTAACTTTGTGCTTAATTTGTATCACCAACCTTGTAATATATCTAACACTTGCTTTAAGAGCAAGGGGAAGGACCCAGATTTGGAGTTTGAGAAAATGGAATATTAAAGCTGTGCCTTCCCACTGTCATTATTGATTACATCACCCTGAATATGTGTTGGAATCCTAACCTTTTTAGCTGTGGAGGAGCCCTTGTGGTATTGTTGGGTGTTGGACTACTAACTGCAAGGGAGTCTCAGAGATCCTCTATAGGATTGGTGATGAGCAAGAGCAGACTCAATGGCCGTGGTGGTCTACTATACCAGTTGTCATGAACTTACTGAACTTATTTGGGAATAGGGTTTCATTGTTATAGTAATGAGACTATATTAGCATAGGGTGTGTCTTAAACCTAATCACTCTAAAATATAAAAAGAGTGGACTAGGCCCTGAGAAGTAAGTGTGAATTGGAGCAAGATAGATGCCATGTGGTTTTCTCCAAGGAATCTCCATAAGAACACTAGGGAAGCTGAGGTAAGGATTTTCTCCAAGAGAGAACCTGAACTGGGATGTCTAGGCATCTACACTGTGAGGGGGCGGGGGCTGCTCATTAAAGCCATACCCACTTGTGTTATTCCTATTTTAGCGGTGCCAGGACACTAAGAACATCTAAACTCATTAAACTTCAGCTTTTTTTCTTTATAAGATGGGCATTAATTTTGCCCATTATTGAAATGCTTCAAGGAAATGCATTTACTACAAGGCTTCTGTGGCTGCTTTTATTATTTCCCTTGATTCCCACAGAAATCTGAGCAGCAAGAACCAGGGTGTTTTCCTGGATGACAATCTGATGTCTATCCTTTAATAGAGACACATTGGTCTAACTACTATTAAATGAATATTAATAATAGTATTTACTGCATTGGGCTATGAGAATGCAAGCAACGATACAGATTAAATACTGAGCCCAGTACATGACACACAATGAGCGCTTGATAAATGTTCGCTATTCTTCTTATTATTATTGTTATTATTATTTAGCACAGTACTTTTCACCAAGACTCTTAACAAGCATCAACTCTTATAGTTACTCCTGAAAAATCCTATTTGTTACATAATTATCAGATGACATTTTTGGCATCATACACTACTGTTGGATTCAGCAGTGACTCAAAGAGGTAGACAGAGAAGAGACAAAAGACATGATACTTCTTATATAATATAGATTCGATATGAGGGAATGAGGACTTTATGCTAAATTAAGGTGATTAGTCATTCATTCAAAGATACTCCATTCTTGCCTTAGCATATCCATTTGTTTTCACATCGTGTATCATGGTTATTGGAAGAGTGTCAGCAGGTTTCTAAGACAAAGCCACACTGGGAAATAAGTTGATGTCCTGTTTCTCTTCAGTTCTAGTATGATTACCAGATCTAACTTGAGGAGGCAGCCTAAAATTATTTTGATATAACGGATGGGAATATTCCAGAAATCTCTTGAAAGGTACTCAGGTCAAAGCGCTGGTTTGCATTTGATTATAATGCAGGGTCAGGGCCTCCACCACAACCCTCACTTCTATCCTTTATTTCTTATTCCTTCAGCAGAATCTGGAAAAAATGAAAAGAATTGAAATGGGGAGAAACACTGTTAGGCATTGAGGGTTGTACCTAATGAATTAATTCAAATCATGTTAACTGTAGGATGCTGTGACTCTGGAGCTTTCAATGGTCAATGTTATGGAAAACCACCTGGAGGCAGGACAACTTCACAGTGGTATGCTCAAAAAGTCAAGTTAAAAGAAGAATCGAGTGCAATCTTTGAGAAAAAAGGGGAAGCCTATTCTTGTGCATAGCCCATCAAAAACTAAACCTTATTGCCCTTGAGGCAATTCAGAATCATAGTGATTCTCTCGGGGTTTCTGATGCTGTACATCTACATAGAGACAGGATAACCTCAGTTTTCTCCCTTGAAGTGGCTGGTGTATTTTGTACCAACACTTTTGCAGTTATAGTCCAATGCTTACCAGATGCCATAAGGACTCTTTTTGGGTAACGATACTGGGAACTTATTATATGCATGGTCCTTCAAATGCCTCTTGGAATTTTTTGCTCAGTTCAACAGTACTGCAAGTTTTCCCCAAACACCAGCCAATGCTGTAGGGGATATTTCTGCACACACGCATCCAGTAATTATTTAAGGTACAGGAAAATATTTAGGAGATTGTTTCAAGAAGTTCAGATATTTTTGATCGACGTTATCAGTTTTCATTTGCCAAGATGGTTCCAGCTCTGTTGATTTCTTGATCTGGGGTGATTGGCTTATGAATGCATTCATGTAGGATAGGCTAATCTAAGATGCCTATCTTCTTTCTTTTCTTCCTTAAAATATGTATTTATTCAAATAATTTATAAATTGAGCATATTCCTACAGTGTGATGGACAAGCAGGGGTAGGACTAGGATATACAATGATAATAATAACATCATTACCTTGCTCTTGGCTGTTCAGTACAGTAAGGATATGACTAGTAATGTCAGCCATATAATTATACAAAGTTATGAATGAATGGGGGCCATTCCCTTATGCACATTTCTTATTTTTCCTAAGATTTTGTCAATTTTATTTTCTCACGAGGAGCCTTTTAAAAAATATAAGTAAAATACATAATTAGATACCATTTCACATACATTATATAAATATAGCTACATTAACATGAAAACTTTAAATACATACAAACTATACTGAAACTCTTAAAAAATAATGAAAGATCTTAAAATGTGACTGCATACTACAAAGTGTTAAAGAATAAGGATGATATTGTGAAACAACTAATGACATACATGGATTTGGAGGACATTATGCTAAGTGAAGCTAGTTGCGGTAGTTAAATACTCTGTTGTAAACTTGAGACTATTAAGAGTGAAGGGGTGGAGTTAAGCCTGTCAGTCAAGTTACAGCTTGATGACCTCATTTGGAGGCACTAAGGAGATAAATAGCTTGCTGGATGCAGGACACACACTCACTCCCTGTGAGACATTCCTGTTGACAAGCTAAATGGAGCTATGCTGATGCAGCCAGAGTCCTGGAGCTGGAGTCTTCTAGTACACTGGTTCCACAAGACTTTCCACCTACTGACCTCTGATCTTTCTTCCTGCATTCGGTGTCATCGCATGTGCTACATGAATCTAAAGAAAAATTAATAGACTTGTAATGGACATATGGGCTAATATCAGATTTATGGACTTGACCTGGACTGGGCTAAGATGGTTTCTTCATGTACAATTGCCCTTTGATATAAAGTTATCTTTTATACACATATGAGTGAGTGCCTATGGATTTGTTTTTCTAGTATATGTGGACTAACACAGAAGTCAATCACAAAAGGCAAATATTACATGAGACCACATAAATAAATCAAGAAAAACTTTTCATGCGTCAAGAAACTGATTTCTATGGTTACCAGGGTTGAGAGGGAGATACAGGTTTGAGGAAGTAATGGTAGAAAGGTGTTAAATTGGGTGAAGGGGAAGATAATATCCATAAAGATGGTCAAAAGAAGTGATGGAAGTAGAACAAGCTATTGGTAAGTTAGTGAATGCAAATATGATGTTCTGATCTGTACACCCTCTCCTAATTTGTAATAGAGGTGTTTTCTTTTTAATTGTGACAGCTTTAAAAAAATTCACATATTCTGCCATGAGAGAAAATCAAGAAAAACCATATTCTCTTAAGTTCTAAGGATTTTTCTATTTTTCCTTTTTTTACAGATTAGTATTAGTGCTTATATTGCAGGGATATATATATATAAATATATTATTAACCTTATTTTACTTTTAAGTGCTTCCTTAAAAAAAAGAGATTCACGGGAATATGTGTTGAGTGACTTATAGACACATTTCTTCCCCAATCTCATTGAACCAAAAATCACTGCCATCAAGTCAATGCCCCCTCATAATGACCCTATGAGGACCACTGCTGCCTCTGTGGGTTTTCGTATAACTTTTATGGGTGTAATAAACCCAGTCTCTCCTGGGCAGTGGTGAGTGGTTTTGAACTGTTGACCTTGTGGTTAGCAGGTCCAGTGCATAACCACTGCTCCACCAGAGCTCCATCTCATTGAAGAACTTGATAAAGAAACAGAGGAACACTTAAACCTAAATTATATCACCCACTTCAGGCTACTGGGAAGACATGAAGGCATATAAAAAGGCTGCTTAGCTTTCAGCTCTGTCTTTCATGGGTGTGGACTTCATAGGTGGGCATCACAAGAGATTTACCTTTTAAACAGAATATTAGGAACCCTGCAAATTCCTCCAACTGGTCTTCTCCACGGCAGAAACTCCTTCCTCCATATCTTTGTATTTGGATTTCATATACCTCTTCTTGAGTTTCTCTGCAAGATAGAATACTTGTTTCGGTAAGTGAGGACTGCTATAGTTGAAGAGTAGAGGATGAATCTTCGTACTTGATAGCCACTGTAAGCCAACGTGTAAGTACATGGACATGGAAAGCAGAACAGTGAAAGAGTGGAAAATGGAAATAGAAAAACATACAAAGTAAGTGACCTAATAAATCCTTCTTCCTTGTATAATTTTCTTTAGATTGACCCTTCCCTAAAGTCTTGCCTTTATACAGCCAATCACAATATAAAGATTTGAGTTCTTGAGTTTGGTATTTATCTTCTCTACTTAACTATAAGCTCTTTAAAGTAGGAATCTGGAATACGTTTTGTATCGCTTGCAACTAGACTTGGCCTGATACCCAAAAAAGTTATTTCAGGTGGCTAAAACTTTTAAGTATTTTCTCATATTCTTTATGCTGGTCAGATGTTTGATCAGCTGGTCAGATGTTTGATCAGCTGCATACCCAATCTAAACTTGTACCATAGTCTGGCTCTTTAACTTGCATCATATTCTATAGCACTTATCAATTTCTGAAATGATATAATTTTGTCTCCTTATTATCCATCTTCCTTTCTAGAATCTAATCTTAAAAATGGTAAGAACTTTTTATTTGCTTTCTTTTTGCTGCTAGCTGTAGAATATGCCAACTGCCTGAGAAATATTCTCCTAAGTAGCTTCATTTTGTTTTGTAAAAAATGTAGATTCCAAATAGTATCAGAAGTTTGATAGATGATATTAAGCATAGGCCCTTAGATGGACAAAAACTATTCTAATTCTAGGTACATTGCTCCAAAAATATAAAAGAGTAAGGAAAAGAAAATAAATAATAAATTATTGTACTCCTCACTTATCAACTATCTCATTTTTCCCTCAAATTTTGCGTTTACAATATGCATTTAGGGCAAAATGAAAGCAACGGCTGTGGTGGTTAGAGTTATGTGTCATCATCCTGGCTTGGCCGTAATTCTCAGTTCTCTAATGATGTGATATGGTAGTTATGTAATGGTGTGATCTGACATGGTTAGCCTCCATTTTCACATAATGCCAGTTTTACTTAATCACCTGGTTTTTCTAACCTAGCCATGTCTAAATGAGGAATGGAGGTATGTCATGATTTCATTATCTCGGAGACCTGTTGTTTTCGTAAGTACTGTATTTCAAACATGCACCATTCTTTGAATTAGATCACTAGTTACAACCCTAAATTAAATGCCTAAAAGTGTTTTAATCCATTTCAATTATTTCCTTTTTTTCTATTTTCAAGGCTATGAAATTCATGCTGAGAATGGCACATACTTAAAGAGCTATATGTAATTATGATTACCTGAAAATGCAAGAGAAACCTCTTTGTGTACTTATCAATTGTTATTCTTTAAAATAAGATTCAAAGGACAAAAAGGTTATCTTACAACCTAAAGGAAGGCTTTTCTTTAGTTTTATTTTATGTATTCCATCTAACTTAATGAGAATAATCCCTCATGTTAAATTCAAATTGTTATCTAGTGTTTTTCCCAGAGAAATATCTTCCTAGGTGTATTCAATTTTATGTTGAAATGTATTGGAGAGGGGCAATATATGGAGGTTTCAAGTCAAGCCTTGCTTTTAACCTGGAACTTTTAAAAAAGGTCTTTAGACAATACAAAGAAACCTGTGAGAGGTAGAATTTGACAGGACTTCCATGATGTTTTGGTGCATACAAGTTCTCCAAATTTGAATGGGTTCTGCAGACTTGCAACATTTTAAAAAGTATTTTATTTTGGTGAACATATACACAGCAAGTTAGGTTCACTGGTATTTTCATGCAAAAGCTTTGGTGACATCAGTTATATTTATCACAATGTATCAATAAGCCCTTTAATTGTGTTTAATTTCTTCTACTTCAACTACTCTAGTTTCCGTGCCTCCCTTAGCTTCTTGTTTTTGCTGTAAATAATTGTTGACATTTGGGTTTCATATTGATGGGTCTTAAGCACATAATGATGCTTTACTTTGTCTTCTTAAAAGCCTTTCTAAAATTTCCATTCAGTTTTTTTTACATATTTCTTCCATTCACTTTAGATAGTACTCTACATTCAAGAGCAGGGTTCACAATTTCTTCTGATATCCACTTTTACTTTTTCTTTCTTTCCTGGTTTCTTAGAATCGCTTTTGCTTTCCTCATGTGAGGTGTTCTTGATGTCACCCAAAACTGATCATTAGTATTCAATGTAGCCAATCTGATTGTGAGATGGTCTCTAAATCCCAGTGGTATTTTGCCTCTTATGGACTTGTTGTAATTTTCTTTAGTTCAACCTGAACTGGCATATGAGCAAATGATGATCTGTTCCACAGTCATCTCCTGATCTTGTTTTAGTTGATGATATTGAACTTTTCATCTATGTATTCTCCCAGATATAGACAATTGGATTCTTGTGTATTCCAGCTGATGTGGTCCGTATGTATATGTGCTATTTATGTTGTGTAAAATATAAATTTAAATGAGAAAGTTGTTGTTCTTAAAATTATATCACATTTGCCTTCATAAAGTGATCACTGGAGATATGGGTGCAATCACACACTGTGATGAAGAAATAAAATGGTGTCCAGCTATGAGAAGGAATAGTATTTGGGGTCTTAACGATTTATCTTAAAGCAAGCAGCCCCTAAGAGAGGTGCCAGTAAGTCCACATGGAAGGGGCCCACCAGCCTGTGTTATCCCAGGACTGTAAATAATAGAGTCTAAGATCAGAAAAGTGAATTGTGTTAGAGCTAAAATTCTGAGCACCCTGTTTGCAGAAGGCAAAAGCCTCAATGGATATTTGCAAATCTGCACACAGATTAAGCCCACATTGAGCCCAGGGATGTGAATAACGTTGTCCTCAGAGACAATGACTTGAAACGTAGATTACTGTAGTTAGGTTAAATTTAATATTTGTTTCCACTTTTGATAATTTTAAATTTGTTCTAGTTGTTATTGTCTGCTTTCTTTTGAATTGCAAATTTTCTGTGCTTTGTTTTTCTCTCATTGGGATAGAGGAGCCATATGATTATCTTTATATGATATCCAGGATAGATTAATCTATGCAGACAGTATCATTTATTAAGGTTATGGCAGTGGAACATGGGGGTGGGGGTAGACACGAATAATGGATATAAGAATAAAGAAAATGTTCTAAAATGATGGTGGTGATTATTACACAACTTGTATTAAGATGTTTAAACCATTGAGTTTATGGTAGGTGAATTTTTATGTCCAAAAATGTTTTAACACTTCTATCACAGATGTACACTAGTACAGATAGGAACTGGAAACACAGGGAATCCAGGACAGATGAACCCCTCAGGACCAGTGGTGAGAGTGGCGATACCGGGAGGCTAGAGATAGGGTGAGGTGGAAAGGGGGACCGATTATAAGGATCTACATGTAGCCTCCTCTCTGGGGGTGGGGTGGACAACAGGAAAGTGGGTTAAAGGAGATGTCAAACAGTTATCAAGGGTTCATGAGGGAGGGAGGGGAAAATGAGGAACTGATATCAAGGGCTCAAATAGAAAGAAAATGTTTTGAGAATGATGATGGCAACAAATGTACAAATGTGCTTGACACAATGGATGGATGGATGGATTGTGATAAGAGTTGAATGAGCCCCCAATAAAATGATTTTTTAAAAATTCTATCCCAGAATCTCCAACTTCATTTCTATCACCAAGGTCTTATTTTCCAATTACTATTCATTCCTTTTTTATTCAAAATGTCACCGCCCAATCATCACTAGTTATCAATGCATCTTGATTACGTGTTTAATGAATTTCAGACTGAAGAAGCTGGTGGATTTCTTCAGTCTCTTAATCCCTGGCTTTAGCAGTTGGTGTGGTAATTTCAATAGTTGTATTAGCTCAACTTTCTGGTTTGCTTAGAGATATTACCTTGTTACATACAACATTGAACTTCAAGATAGATACTGATGTGGGGTATTTGTTGTTTCTTTTTCTTGTTTTACAATTAACGTGATACCATTCATCTTGAATGTTTAATTCCTGGCATAACAAAAGCAAAGCATATGATTATCTGATTCAAAATGATACATACCCATCCATTAATTCTACTTTTGGATTTTTTTCATTGAATTCAACTTTTCTTTTAGATTTGTTCACTTCTCTTCATTCTTTTCTTTTTTCTTGAAAATTATAAGTGCATTTTTTTTGTTTTCTAGTTCATTTATTCATCTTCATCTATTCAACACTATTATTAAGTGTTTCTATTTTGCTACTTCTAGTTCAGTAGTTTTATCCTTCAGTTCTAGCTGTTGTCTGTATTTTTGTTGTTGTTTGAAATGAACTTGTAAATTATTGAAGACTGTAAGTCCACTTCAGTTTTACTTTTCCTCCTTTCTTAGCCACTCAAACCAATATGGAGATCTGAGCAGTTGGGAATTTGGAAGGGTGTAACAGTTTTTCTTTTTAATGTTTTCAGTTTTTAAATAGAGTTTCTCATTTTGTTTTTCCAATAGCTTCTTGATGTCCATTAGTTTGTTTTCTATGTGCTTTTTGCCTTCTTTAAACATATTTTACAAAGTAGTCCAAAAAACATTATTCTTGGTATTTTCTGTCCTTCATAGAAGATATTTTCTCTTTGTCATTTTTGCATGGTTCTTCTTTTCTTGAGATTTCATGGTGTGATTTACTTTTTTTTATTGACTGTGGGCCATTCTGTTATCTTTGTACCTTCATTTTTAACTTTCAATCTTGTGCTCTTATTTTTGTGAGAAAATTTTCTCTTTGAATCTCCTGGTGGCAAAGAGAGAAAATGCCTGCCTGCCGACTGAAATGGTGGGGCCCGCATTTACCAGCAGCTGCACACAACAGCACGCAACAAAGTGCCTACTGAAAGCCTTACAGGCCTGAGAAGCCAGCTCACTTCATCCTGACTGAGATCCAGAACTGACCCAGCTGCCATGGACTTTGCATTTTCTCCTGAGAACCTAGAGGGCACTCTTCTCCATAGTTTATTGCTATATTATTTTTATTATTATTTTTAGGGAGTTCTGAATACTTGATTTTAGGAGTCTATACAAGAGGATATCAAAAAGTGTGTGTAAAAATAGAACTTAAAAAGAATGTAATTTTCCTGCAAACTTTTTGAAGGCAAACAGTTTAGCTTCAATTCACAGATGCTGACATAAGTAGTGGGGTTGACTTTCTTATGGTAAATGTGTGGAGGTATCTCTGTTTTTCTCTTAATGGCTTTGTGTAAGCTCACCCACTGTGGGCTGTGTCCTGTTATGTCACTCTGTTGGTCTGAAGGAGTGCTGGTGCCCTGCTGCCCTTGTGTTCCTCCTGTACCTAATGTCCATTCATCGTGGGCCTCTTGGAGACTCAACAGCATTCTTTGGAAACACCATGCTGTCTCTTTGTCCCCTTGCAAATTGTGCGTCCTGTAACCTCCCATGGCAAATGTGCACTATCTTTAAAAACGTGAGCAATGCCTTATCCTGATGTGCTCCTTTTCTTTGCCCTCCACTTGGGATGTTATCTGGTCCCAAATGACTTATGTGAGAGTGGTCCCTGTTTTACCAAGTAGGTTTTCATAACTGCAATCCTGTTCCTCCTCTCATTTCTGGATTAACACTGACAACGTAGCTGCTAACCAGATTTGTGAGCTCTCGGTATGCATGTTTTCATTTGATTTTGCCTGGTTCACTTGCTGTGGAAGTAAAGCGGAACCTTCACTCACTTCACCACCTTGCTCCGCCTCCCTTCCCACCCTTTCATTTCAGTGGAGAATATTTCCATTTCACAGTTTAACAGGTTTCCACCTTACAAAGGGCTTTGGCTTTTGTAGATGTTACTGTATATATGTGCCATTTTTTAAAAGCCTACTGTATGAATTTAGCTCTGTCTTAAAGTATAGATAGGAACTTAGGGCCTCACCATAGAGTAGCACATGAAAAGTCAATGGTATATAATCATGATGTTAACAGAAATAATAGCCTCAAAATCTGCAGGTAAACTGTACCACAATCAAAAAAAGGAAAAAATTAAGTTCTGAGTATCAAATAATAGTCTTGAGATTATTAGAGATTCAGAAAGAGGTGAATGGCAGTAATAACAACGATTGGTTGCTGTGTTTGTGGTTGTTTGCGGCAAATGACTGAAGGGGTAATTAATTATTTAAGGTGACCCTTCGAGTCAAAGTCTTTAACTTTCACCAAACAGCCTTTCCCTGCATGGGTCTGATAAGAAGGTGGGGGTAGTTGCTGATAGGATTCACCTGTGAGTAATGGTGAATAAGACTCTCTGGAGTGCCATGCTGCTGTATGTGAGCCCTCTGAAAAGCTGGAGGAGGGATCTTATTACCAGTAAGAGCCAGAAGTGGAATTTTATCTTCTGGACCTCAAATCTCAACTCAGTAAACCTCCTTGATCAAGATGACAGCAGTCACATCAGCGCCGCAGTCAAAGAACCAGGAGCCATAGCAGAGAACAGAATGATGCGCTTCCCAACCCGCAGATCAAGGTAAAATGAGTGTTTGGGGGCAGGATGTTGGCTTGTAGAGTGTGGTACTTCTGGCCACTCTTAATCCCAGGAAACTGGGTTTACTGATCAATGGAGCTTGAGCTGAATGCTCAAATTTACAGTGGAGGCTTACAGTGGAGTGGTATGCCTCTTTATGCCTTTATTAGCAGCTTTGACAGAACTTTGTAACATGTCCTGAAAAAACAACTCAGTCCTGAGCAAGTTTCACTGGCATTGCAACTTGGTAATAAACTCTTTAATCATGAATTTTGCATGAGTTCTGTGTATCCATTGCAATGAATATTAGAACCCAGAGAAGTGAAATAAAGAGCATAATTAAGACAACTCAGTGAGTCTCTGAAAGATTCAGTGGTTAGAGGCCTATATTTCTAGTAACAAATGAAGAGGGAAAAAAGGAATAATTTACATGAACTGGCAAGTGTTTTACCATTCTCTGTCCAATCGCTCTATAACATACAGACTTTGTGAGGTGTATGAGGTGATGTTCGCTAAAATAAGAGAGCATACTTATATTGCCAGAGATGAAACCATTATAAATTTGGCAAGAGTTCCACATTAGTGGTTTTTCTTTTAACTTTTTTTCCCATCATCTGATTTGTACGTTGAATTATGTTGTTTTCACACTTTTCCTTAATAGAAATGATGTCAATTTTTTTGGAAGTGCATTTCTCTGTCTTCTGATATCAGGACAGGCTTTTAGTGTCCCAACCATTTTCTCTATAGTGCCACTCTACAGTAACATTGCTCCTCTGATGTGACAGCTGTCTTCTTGATCAAGAAGGTTTACTGAGCTGAGATTTGAGGTCCAGAAGATAAAATTCCACTCCTGGCTCTTACTGGTAATAAGATCCCTCCTCCTGCTTTTCAGATGGCTCATATATAGCAGGATGGCACTCCAGAGAGTCTTATTCACCATTATTCACAGGTGAATCCTATCATCAACTTCTCCCACCTTCTTATCAGACCCATGCAGGGAAAGGTTGTTTGGTGAAAGTTAAAGACTTTGACTCGAAGGGTCACCTTAAATATTTAATTACCCCTTCAGTCATTTGCCGCAATCACAAACATAGCAACCAGTCGTTGTTATTAATATCATTCACCTCTTTCTGAACTTTCAATGCTTTCCGCCTTGTATTGTGGGGGTGGAGGGCATAGACCAAAACTCTTATAAGATATCTTGATTTTGTTCTTGCTTAGAAGTAGTATCAGTTTCACACACTCTTTAGACTATTTGTCTTTGGGTAGGACTGAGGGAGAAAAGAGAGAAAGCATTTCAGAAAATAATTTTCTTATTCTTCCTGTTTGTTCTTACAAGGAAACATCAAACTTCCTCATTTAAAATGACTATATCCTTTTAAATGTGATTTTATTCGAAAAACTATTGAAAAAATTTTTTTTTCATTTTTGGAAAAATGAGTTGTAGTTGATAATATTTTCTTTGGCCTTTATTTTGCTCAGCTGCTGTACCTTTTTTTTTTCTTCAAGCAGTAAGCTGACCAAACTTTATCTTTAACTTCATATTTTTTGGGCCTGTCCCTAAATGGCAAGCTAAACTTAAAAGCCTATGGGATTTATATTGAAAAGTATTTCCTTTTTTGTTGCTGTGTTTTTTGTTCAGAGTTATTGGAAAATACCTTTATTCTTTCTCTGTATAGGGCCTGTGAACTTGATTCAATTTATATAAACATTAAAAAGCCACCTTGATCAACATATAAAAGTGATGAAATTATGCTACTTCAAAATAAAATAGTAAAACAAATTTTGAGAAAGGAGTTCATAAGTTATATACAAGGCAAAATCACTCATGAATGGTTGTCATTTGCTTCTTATAGAAAGCTAATGGTGCCCGGCTATCAAAAGATAGAGCCTCTGGGGTCTTAAAGCCCTGAAAATAAACAAGCTGCCATCTAGCTCAGAAGCAACAAAGCCCACATGGAAAAAGCACACCAGCCTGTGTGATCATGAGGTGTCAATGGGATCAGGTATTGGGCATCTAAGGCCCAGAATGAAAACATACCCAAGGTGAATAGGGGAGGGGGCATGAAGTGGAGACCCAATGCCCATCTGTAGACAATTGGACATCCCCTCACAGAGGGGTCACAGGAAAGAGATGAGCCAGTCAGGGTGCAGTATAGTACAGATGAAACGCACATTTTTCCTCTAGATCTTTGGTGCTCCCCCTCCCTGCCCCACTATCATGACCTCAATTCTACCTTACATATTGGATTAGACCAGAACGTGCACATTGCTACAGATAAGAGCCAGCAACACAGGGAATCCAGGATAGATAAACCCCTCAGGGCCAACAAGGAGAGTAGAGCTACCAGGAGGACTAGGGCAAGGTGGAGGGAGAAATGGGGAACTGATCACAAGGATCAACCTAAAACCCCTTGAAGGGCAATGAATAAATGAAAAGTGGGTGAGGGATGACAGAGGATGATATAAGGTATGGGAAAAATAATCTATAAATTTATCAAGAGTTTGTGAGGGAGGGCAGGAGAGGGAATAAGGGGGGAAATGGGAAACTGATTTCAGGGGCTCAAGTGGGAAGAGAATGCTTTGAAAATGATGATGGCGGCATATTTGCAAATGTGCTTGACACACTGGAGGACTGTATGGATAAGAGATGTAAGAGCCCCCAATAAAAAATACTTTATAATAAGGAAAAAGAAAGGAATGTATGAACGGTCACAGTATTCTTTTGACAAAGGGTATTTTATAAAAAGCAAAGAACGTTGTTTAAATAAGCAAACTATTTCTGGAGTCAAGGTGGGGAGAATAACAAAGACAACTGTTTGGTGTGGGGAGACTCATTAATGAGGCTTTCTGTTATAATGGAGCGACACTAGGAATAGGAGAATGGTTGAGAAAAACAGGAGATAAATTGCACTTCTTAGTAAGGGAACAGTATTTAAAGTTTCCAGCAAGCATCCAGAGGACAATGGTAGGCAACTAGGAATTGGTAGGAAAGAGTTGATGGGAGAATGAGCACCAGAATCATGGCCACTAACCATCCATGACATGCAACCTACTCTGTACAAAACTGCCCTACACCCATTCAGTCAAACTTCCAGTAAGCATTTATTGCATACAATAACATTGTGCTTGTAGTACATTGAGGAGTCATGCAGGGTGCACTATATCAGTACCTGGAGTTAGTAGTTGTAGTGGGAGAGCAGTTGAGTTGCCAGTAATAATGATATCATGATAGCTAAAGTGAATGAAAAATTAAGGTGGAAGCAAGAATTCAAAATCACAGTAAATAGCAGCAACCAAGAAATACAAGAAAATACTGGACATTTTATAAGACTACAGACTTGAGCTATTTCCTTCCATCTAAAGTCATTTGGGGGGGGGGTCCATACATCTATTTTATCAAGCATATCTGTACATCCGTTGTCATCATCATTTTCTAAACATTTACTTTCTATTTGAGCCTTTGGAATCAGCTCCTCTTTTTCCCCTTCCTGCAGACCCCCTCCAATCCTTGTGACCCCTTGATAAATTATACTTCATTATTGTTTTCATATCTTATACCAACCACTGTCTCCTTAACCCATGTTTCAGAGACTTGAGTTCTATAGATATTAAGTGAGCATGGGAGCCCCAAAGGTTGGAAATGTTAGAAAACTGAGACATTAATTTGATACATGTGAGGGGTTCTATACAGTGAAAACAAGCCATGTGAAATGATAGATTTATGAGCACTTGTTTATTATGAGTTTACATATTATTCACTCTTATACCTGTTTACATTGTCTTTAAAGAAAGCTCTTACATGTCTTAGTTTCTCCGAACTGCAGTAACAGAATACCATAAAGTGGGTAACTTTTAAAATATAAAAATTAGACAGAGCAGCAGAGGCCAGATGATCCAGCTTTGAGAATGTTCTCTGTGCCCCGCGGTCCCCAGGCTTCCAGCAAGCGCCCTCCCCACAGCTCACATGCCAAAGGAAGGTCAGCTCCTGAAAGGGGCGGTGAAGAAGGAGCCCCAGAGGAGATCTGTGAGACTGTCAGCAAAGCCTGCACTTTCAAAAGAGGCTAACCCCCAAAAGGCAGCAGGAAAGAATAAGTCTTCCGACAAAAAAGTGAAAGCAAACAAGGAAAGGGTAGCAAAGGAAAAACAGGCTGAAGTAACTAACCCAGAAACTAAAAAAGATTCACTTGCTGAAAATGGAGAAACGGAAAAGGAGGAGAGTCCAGCCTCTGATGAAGCAGGAGAGAAAGAGCCCGCGTCTGATTCATGTTTATCTGCCATGATTTATCAGAGGACCCTGTTAGCTCACTTCTTGTACAATACAGAGGACTATTTTCATCAACCATTTTTTAAATTCAAGTTTAAAATTTTTTATTAATTGGGAGTGAATACATATATCAGTTCCATAGTTCAATCACGTCAAGCAGAATTGTACAGTTACTATGATAGTTTCAAAATATTATTTTTCATTCTGAACTCCATTAGTAGCTCTAGAAACATTTTAAGAAGGAGGAAATCACACTTTATGTTTAGTGTGAATGCTCTTTCTTCAAGACGTGAAATCATTTCCTAGTTGTTTATTTGTTAGTACAGCCAGAAAACAGTGGGATGTTGACTGGTGGGAAGATTTGTCTATCTTGAGTGTAAACATAACCTTCCGTGGGGATGGGGTGGATGTTTTTGTATCCCTAATACAACACATACTTAATGACAATTTGGAGTCGTGCTCATGCATTTACATGAGGTGAACATTTAACATTTTGTTTCTGAAAAACTAATGTGTAATCATGGCTTTCTTGTCGGAACTGAGTGCTTTCTGTTCCACCTGTGGGGGTGGTAGTCAGTTTTCCTAATAACTTTGTTGTGTGCTGTGAAGGGTTGAACATTTGAATGTGCAGTGTGTATGACATTATATTTTTAATGAATGAGAATTAAGATGTAATAGCTTATCACCATTTGAAGATAATGCTACTTTATAAGCTCTTTAAAAAATTACCTCCACATTTAAAGTTGGAAAGTCATTGGAATTTAAATTCTACTTGCCATGTTAGGACTGGGTTATGTGCATTAAGCACATACATCAGGAACTGTGTACAGATTGTTCCTAATGTCTCTCTTTTGTTCTCGCACCAACCAACGAAACGTCAGTTACCAAAAAATATGCATGCATATGTAAATTAACTGTTTCCTATTTCTGCTGGCTCAAAACTCAAATCTGAAGGTTCTGAAAGAAGAATTGGTATCTCTTCTAGCTTCTAGTGAAGGCTAAAAATCCGTGGCATTCCTTTGATACTATAGGGATCTCTCCTATCTTTATGTCTGTCTCCTCTTTGACAAGGTATCATACAGAGAGGACAAGGAACTACTCTCCTCCAGTTTCACCTCTTTAACCCAACTGATACCATCATCAAAGTTTCCCCAATAAGGTTCATTGTCAATTACAGGCAGTAAGACTTCAGTATGTCTTTGGTTGGGGAGGGATCGTTATGGATCTTCCTTTTTGTGGATCTTTTTTGACCCACAACAATATGTTTAGAGTACTTTTCCATTTTGCTTTGGTGGTCCAGGTTACAGTTTAGATTTTATGAAGTCTACTTGTCATTCATTGTATTTGCTCAAGCTCCAGGCATGTGTTAATTGTCTTCTAGTAGTTTAATTTTCAAATGAATAATTATAAAACTACCACAAATTTATATAAAGTACCCTGTTAAAATTGTTTCTCAATGCTATGACCTTTTCCCCCAAAAACCTAAAAGTATGCTACCGTTTGAACCAACAATGCCACTCCTAAGTGTATACCCAGAAGACTTAAAACACAAATTCAGACCTATACTTGTAGACCAGTGTTCACCACAGCACCAGTCACAAGGTGGGAACAACCTAATTGCCCATCAACCAATAAATGGATAAACATAATGTGATTCATATATACAATGAAATACCGTATATCCTCATGTATAAGCCAAGTTTCTTCGCACATTTCCTTTGCAGTTTTTGTGGTAAAATTAGGTGCCTTGGTTGATATTCGGGTCATCTTATACTCGAGTATATATGGTACTACTCTGGCAATAAGAAATTTTCACATGGTTGGGGTTTGAAAACATTATGCTGAGGGAAATAAGTCAACCACACAAGGATAAACATGGTATGACCTTACTTTAAAAGGCAAGACTAGTCAAATATAGAGGGGATTTTATTCACAGTTATCAGTGTCTTGGTTAGTAGCCCTGGTGGTATAGAGGTTAACTGTTGGGCTCCAATTCGCATTGTCAGCAGGTCAAAATCACAAGCAACTCCATGAGAGGAAGACTGTGTCATCTCCTCCCATAAACAGTCACAGTCTCAGAAACCCACAGTGGGGTTGCTGTGAGTCAGCATTGACCTTAAGGCAATGGGTTTGGTTTCGAGAGGTTGGTTATTGCTTATGGTGCATTGAGTTTCAGATTATGATGATGAAAAAAAGGCATTAACTAAAGCTAGGGCTGCCCAGCTGATTACTATAACCAATAAATGGTACATTGAAAAACGTTAAATAAGCCAAAGTCGTGTAACAGACAAAAGGTGTATAACAACAACAAAACATCTACTGAATAACACTGCTTATTGGTTCTGTGGCTTGGAGATTTATGGTCATGGTTCCTGGGATAACCCACTAAATTTGTCTGTTGCAGGTGGTCCCTGACTTATTATATATTAGAATTACAGTGAACTGTTTTGTTATTGTTCTGCTTTTTCAGTGCATCTTATTGTTAGGAATAAATACTACTTACAATGTTGTGGCACAAAATTAGCTTATGATTTTATTCAGTTGTTTATTCACAAAGGTTAAATGATCAGATGTATAAAGATAACAATAAGAAACTAGTGATGATGAATAAGTATTTTAATTATGCCTGAACGAATTCATGAGGAATTGTCCAAATGAAACCCGGTGGTGATTTTGGGATGACTTTTATTGTGCTCAGTGCTTTTGCTCTTCTAAATTCAGTGCACAGTACCTGAAGTCCTGAAAGCCTTCGAGAGGCCATCCAAGGTGTGTCGATGTTACTCATTGCCCCCATCAGCAACTGCCTCCTTTGTCACGACATCTGATTTTCCCACTGCCACTATAACTAGATTTGCCCACTGCCACTATAGCTACTGAATAGTTTGATGAAAAATGAATCCTGATCAAAAGCGGAGCTATGTGGAACTGAATTTTAAATGCTTTTATGGATTCTGGTATTTCTGGATCCATTGAGGTTAGACAAGTCCCTGAAGCTATTGCCTTAAGATCATCTCTGAGTCTGAAACTTGAAAACAAAAATAGAGCTTTAGGTCCCAAAACAAAGCAAAAGTTCAGTTTAACTACAAAGAATGTCTGTCTTGAGCAGTATGCTCTTTGAGATCTCTCTATAGGACAGCAGCAACTCAAATGATTAGATAGAAAGAATTGGAGGCAATGAATATATGTTAATAAGGGAGGAACAGCTCAGAAAAGAGCGGTGAAATTGGAGCACAATTCAAAAATGTAATACATGTCACTAAATTTTACATCTAGAATCTGTTGAATTGGTGTGTTGTCTAAGCAGCAACAAGAAAATGAATGAAAAAACTGCATTCACTAGAATGTTCTCTATGACACATCTAATCATCTATAGCAGGGATCATAGGCAAACTGTGGTGTGAGAGCCATGTGGTTTGAAGTAAACTTGAAAAATTCTGCAGGATATTATTCAGATAATGGTGATTGTATGCGTTTGTAAAATACATTTATAGCTCTCAAATAGACTTTTAAATTGTTGTGAGGGACAGGATTGACTCTCCCAAAGGTTGCTGATCCGTGCTCTAAAGCATAAATTCCCACATGTATTTATTCTATTGCCCTCTTTTTAGGAAAAAGCAAACAAACTCAGCATCCCCCTGGCAATTAGAGACAGTTTAGGATAAAGTGTAGATATTTGCTTTTGAAACCATACTCCCTACCCTTGAATCATTCCAGCACCCACCTCCCTCTCGCAGGGCGTGGTATTGACCAGTTCAGGAAACATTGCTCTAGAAAGGAAATCATGTTCCAAAATTTCTGGAAACACTGTAAACCAGAAATCGCCTCCAGTTGATTGGAAGATTCTCAACTAAAATGAGCAGAGTAGTAACCCTGAGAGGAAACATAGGAAAAGAAAAAAAGAAAAAAACTTAAGTGGCTGAACTCGGCCTCATTTGGACACTGAACTCATTTTTCCTTTACCTAATATCTAATTGTTTCATAGGACTAATTTTCATGAAAACAAAAGATTATAAAGTATTTTTTCTATTATCTCATTTATTCTTAGAAATGTATAAAAGGCTTGCTGGTCAAAGGGAGAGAAAAAAGCATATAACTCTGATCATTTATATTTAACATATCTTTCTAGATAAAGAGATTATAATGAAAAATGTGTGCTTTTTATTCCTTGAGAATTTAAATTCAATCAAATGTCTTCCATCATTTTCTCTATTTATGTTTACTGAGTATTTCATTCTTTCTTTATTCTTCTCAACCCAATGTTATGTATCTGCTATGCTCCCCTAAACAAATATTGTGAGCTGTTGCTATGATGCTTTATTGAATATGTTTATTATTGCTATTTCATATAGTCTATACCCTCAAACAAAAGCAAAGTAGCTAAAAGAAATTTGACCAAGATCTATGACAAAGCCCCTTTTCCTGAACTTGTTAGTTGTCTCTCTTCAGTGCTGACTCCTGGGGACCTCTCCTGCGCAGAGTGGAATTGCTCCATGGGGTTTCCACAGCTGTGCAGTTTGGGAATCAGATGATCAGTCCTGTCATCTGAGGAACCTCTGGATAGGTTTGAGCTGTCAAGCACTTAGCTAGCAGTAAAGTACTTCATTTGGGGGGCACCCCAGGAGTCCCTCTACCCATTGCTGTGGAGTTGATTCTGATTCATAGAGAACCCCTATTTAGGGCTTCCAAGGCTGTCAATCTTTACAGGAGAAGATAGCACCATTTTTCTCCAATGGTGGGGCTGGTGGGTTTGAAACAACAACCTTGCAGTGAGAAGTCTAATGCTTCCTGGAGAGTGACATCAAGGCTCCATATACAACACATCAAAGGAGACACAAATTCATTTTACAAAACACAGGTGGTTTCAATACCCCACAGGTTAAGGATTCCTGAAATCTCATTAATGTGACAAATTATACTGCTTTTTTGACATGATTTAGACTCTGACTTAATGCTTATTCACAAAAATTAGCCATGAAAGTGTTTTTTGAGCCACAGCTGCTGAGCAGAGTACAATATAAAGGGAGAAGAACCAAGGCCTGTGGGTGTCTGGAAGGAGCCCTGGTAGGTTCAGCTGTGGTTTGACCCACATGTCCCTCCACTGGGGGAAGATGAAGTAGTTTGTTTCCACATTGATCTACCACCTCAGAAACCCTATGGAGCAGTTCTACTCTGTTCTATGGAGTGTCCATGGGTTGGAACCAACTGGAATATTTTCATTTTGGAGGCTTGGGTTTTGGGGTTGGGTTTTTTTTTATTTGTGTTTATGGATGTTTGCATTATGACTTCTTTTACTCAGAATTATTAAATGATATATTTACCATTCAAATCTGTCAGATGTAATGAAGATATTAACCTTACCTCAGAAACTAGCTTTGCTTATGCTTCCAGGGAACATAGAAATCTAGAAAATTTAGTCATTGCTTTTGGATAATAACATACACAACTTTGCTGCTAGAGATTAAGAGGCTTCTCATAGTTCATGGAAAAACTATATTATCTCTTATTTGAAATTCCCTTGGATGCTCTGAGAATCTCCTAGAAGAAAAAGGAGTAGGTAAGTTAGCAGGAAGAATGGGCTGTGAAAGAAGTGGAGTGCAAGCTGAAAGAGTTGAGTGAGAAGCTTGCGGGATGCTGTTCATTCAGTGCCTAAATGTCAAAGGGGAATGTCGAGGTTGAGAGAAACAAAGGGGAAGATGGTGCTGTTGCTTGAGGAAGGAGTATTGTCATAGTGATTTGTGGGGTGAACTCACAAGAAGGAGATGAATCTGAGTAGAGTGGAGGATTCTTCTTAGGAAATAGAGAAAGGTATGGCCACATAGTCATAAGGGGCAGCCAAACTGGGGAGTGAGGATTGAAGAAAATACAGGGTGAGATCCAAGATGAATATAGGCAGGGAAGCCAGGTTCATTAGCCACCTTCTATGTACCAGTCAGTGTGCCAAGAGCTTCACATTTATTATCTCACTGAAGTCTACACAGGAGCTCACTAAGGGCAATGTAACCTTGAATCCAAATCCATGTTGTGCTTTCTCTCTTGGATCCCATCTCAAATTCTTTCTTAGTATGAAACATTCCCCGTAAAATGTGTTCATTCAAATGTGCTCCATCCTCTCTTCAGTAAACAAGCAGACAAAAGTACTTGGCCTTCATTTCCTCTTAACTACTATCCTGCTTCTCTATTCAGCCATTCTTCCCAATCCACGCTACATCTATATGGGTTTGATAATTCACATGGTACTCATAGGCAATACTCATGATGAAAGGGGCTTATTAAGGAAGTTAACTCGTTGCCCAAACTCAGAATCATCAAGCAAGAAGGACATAGTCCTTGGGCCACAGCATCACACCTCCTCAACCAGCTACCAAGTCTTTCTCTGGTCCTCAGATTCTCAGTCATGTGGTCCCTTGGCCTCTGCCTTCCTGTCACTGCCTTCGTGTCACCGTCCCGTAGTCTCAGCACTGCTCCTTTGACTCTGTCCCATAGTCTCCGTGCCACAGTCTCTGATGCCACTTCAGAGAGAGATCTGGAATGTGCTCTTTGATGGTCCTACACACTCTCTCTCAGCAACTTCTTCAAAGATGGTTCTTCTCATAGCCAGAGGTGTGGTAATGAAAACTGACCACATGCCCTGTTTGCGGAGTCCCATACAATCTTCTGGTGGGAGTTACAGAAACAGAGGCCGAAGGGCCATATTAAGAAATTTCACTTCCCTGCATGTTGATATGACGGCTATTCAAAGTGTGGTGACAAGATACTAACTCACTATGTGAACGCATAACGATGAGGCTGATACAGTAACAAAGTATTTTCCTCCTTTTAAATGTGCTTGATTCCCACCAACGAATTGCCTAGAACCTGCTCTTTAATACAATCTTGCTTCTGCCCATTTGAAACTACTAAAACACTCTCATTAAAACCACCATGTTCCAGAATCAAAAGGTGGATTACGATCCTCCCCTTCCCCCAAATTAATTCCTATCAACCCTCTAGTCTATTGTTTCATCTTCCTTCCTTGGCCCTCCCACCCCCTGCACCCTTGATGACTACCAATGTCTATTCACTTTGCTCTGAAAACCCTGACTTGACCTTTTTTCTTTATAATAATGGCATAATACAATGTCTGTCCTATGGTGATTAACTTATTTCATTCAGTATAATACTGTCCAGCCCTATCCATGCTATGAGGTGCTTTGAACTGTCATTTTTTTCTTTTTTTGCTATGTATAGTGCGTATGTACCAAAGTCGTTCTATCTTCTACTAATGGACTAATAGCTTCCTGCTATTGTGAACGATGCTGTGATGAACATGGGTGTCTATATTTCTGCTCTTACTATGGCTCTTACTTCTTTAGGGTACATACCCACCAAGAGACAGAAGGACGGGTATTATGGAAAGTTCATGGGGAGCAAGGCTAAGTCCTTCACACTGTTGCATACAAAATTGATTATCTGAAATGTAAGCGCTCACATAATTCACAATTTTAAAATTATTTTATAAGTGCACAGTGGATCTGATATTGAGTAGTTCATATAGATTTCATGTCCACGTGAAATTTAAGACTGAACTGTCACTCACATGAGTTATGTGCATGGTTCTTTTAAACTAAAAAACTCCTTTTATAAAAAATCCAAGGGTAACTGTTCTGTCCTCGTCTTACTCAACATTTCATAGCATCTGATTCTATCAATCGTGTTTTCTTGAAACATTTCTCCTTGATTGCTTTACATTATGCTGTCCCACTTTTTCTCCTCGTTGCTGTCCCTCATTCTCCTTCACTTATTCTTTCTCTACTTGATGTTTGCATCTTGAACTCTGGGTACGGGTGCAGAGGAAGTCTGCACAGTATTGCATGGTGTTTGGTGTCTCCTTATGCCGTGATGGGGGAAGACTACAATGACTATCAAAACTCTTGCTGGTCCATGGTGAGTAACTGCACCTCCAGTGCTCTATCATCAGATGCTGAAGGGCCTATTCCCTTTTTTTTGTCCCTCTTCCTTCTCTCTGAATTCTGTGTTCCTACAGTATTATTCCATCAGAAAGGTATAATTCTCCCTTCATTGTTTACTTAAACAAAGTGGCAGATTAGAGGGAGCAGAAATATCATATAAAGTAGGAAAAAGGCCTATAAATTATGGTGTGATATCAAGAAAAAGCATATTTCAAGAGTATAAAGAAATGGGATTTTTCTCTTTTTTAAGTGTTGAAAGGGTAGAATCTATAAATAGTAAAGCAACAAAATACATATAACTTAGTTTACCAGGAGATTGAGGGATCTGCAAATATCTTAAACTAATAGCAAAAGAAAATATTTATTTAGCTCAGTATAGAGACAAAGACCTGTAACTGATAATAATGAGTTCAAACTAAAGCAACCAGAGAAGGTGCAATACAAATAATAAAATAAACAGATTGACTAAGTTATGATGTAATCTTTATAGAGAGTCTTTTCTGAGGAGAAACCTACTTAGAGAAGTGAGAAAAAATAAAGACTATTAGACACGATCAGTAACATCCTCAAATCCAATTCTGTACAGCAGCAAAATTCTCTGTTGTGTGACAATTTCTATGCCTCCCAGTAGATCTATTAATAGAAACTGGGTCAATTAATGCCTGTAAATACATCCTGGTCTTTTCTTTTAACTGTGGTAAGTGCATAGGTAAGAAAATATTTTTCATGTCCACAATCTTCACATGTATAATTCAGTGACATAATTATGCTTATCATGTTGTTCAGCCCTGATGGATAAAACCAGTGTTATGTTCCTAACCTTTTCTAAAGGTTCCATTACCCATAACGGAGGTTCAGGGCTTCCTAAGGATTATTGTCTATTAAAGATAATGGATTGCAACATTTTTTCACATTGGAACCCATCTACAAACGCTACAGACTGCATAACAGAGGAAACTAACCAAGGCCTTGGGCTACTTCAGGCCCAGCTAGATCACACCGTGGACTGATAAGATCAGTATCAAGACTTCTCAATAGAATCCATACTTGGCAAACCAGTGTTCTTGCCACCCACTCACCAGGAAGTTTTAGGTGTGGAAGGCAGGGAGTCTACAGCTCCCAATCTCTTATCCATTTTTCCATTCCTCCCCTGTGGAGAAGCTTTCCTGTGGCTACACTATGAGACCTCCCCTTTTTCCCTCTCTTATTCTCTTCTGTTTTCAGTGATTGTCTTGAGATAATAGTCCAAATTATTTCTCCCAAGATCCTTAAAACATGAAAACAGCCATATTCAAAATATCCTCGGGCATTTTGCTAGTTCTCTCTTTGACGTCTGAGTTTACCACTATTTTTTTGCTAGTTTGAATGGAAGGGAAGCAGCTGCTATGAACTTTATAAATGTCTCAATAGGACTTTGTTTGGTCTATATTTAGGTTATGTTTTTCATCTTGAAAATAGCTGCAGTTTAGTAAACCCTAGCAAATAGATATCTTCTCCACGAAGTTGTCAAATCTAAAAGTAATAACAATAAAACTAAGATTCGGGATCTTACATTTGACTTCTATGAGGACCAACTATAGTAGTTTAATTACATAGTGTTAAACATACCTGGGCTGAGTAGTGTTTAAAAATTGCCCAAACAAATCCCTCTTTCAGAAGTAGGCCAACTGTAATGCACAAGCAACTAAATGTGCTAAATCTTGTGCTCAAAACGCTCAACAGAAAGCTCTAAACACTTACTAAATTGTCTAAGCACTTGAGATGAAAAAAGTTTCTATACCAGAGAAAGTTAATAAGGGTATCATGGAAACAGAGGAGGAACTAGAATTGAGTTCTCTCATCCTGGTTCTGTCATTTTCAAACTGTGAACCAAGGACTCCTGGATTCTCGCTCCCATGTCTTAAGAGCCTCCCATTTTAAAATTAAGGATATTAGATATGGTGAATTGATCACAAACTGTTAATCTCCCGTCGCTCTTCAACCCCACGACAATGACAGTGAAGGAATGAACATTGCATAAGACCCAAAGAAGGCAATTGTATAGGAGATAACCAGACAGGGATAGCATGCCGACATTAATAAGCTGGAAAACAGATGGGCAAGCATCACACTGATTTTGCTGACCCTGTACTATGGAAATCTAAGCTTGAATGGGAGGAGGATAAGGAGACTTGGTGATTTTGAACTGCTGACCTTGTGGTTAGCAGTCCAACTTATAACTCACTACAACACCAGGGTTCCTCAGAAAGTTCCAAGAATTATAAATATCAAGTGCATTTTAAGACAGGCTGAGGCTGACAAGAAGAGGTCAGATTAAAGTACGGAGTTGGATGTTCCCCCACCATGTGATCCGTTACCCCCTTACCCCTATCAGCTGTTTCTGCCACTCTTATGCTAGTTTACTCTTTGGAGAGGTTTAATCTCTCAGGCTGTGGGCTAAAGTACACTGGTCCTAGATGATAACAGAGAACCCCATCTGGAAAATGGGGAATAAGGGAAAGTACATATTGAATATTGAACATCCCAGTTCACTCTCCATACACAGCTCCCTGAAACAGGCACGCAGGCTTCTCCCCAGTTAGAAATTGGAGTTGGAAGAAAGAGATCTCTAAGAGGGACATTTCCTAGTTCAAAATGAGACTGATTGCACAATGGTAGTTTTTCTAGTGTATTCAGAAGTAGTTCTCAATTCTTCAGAGAATCTGGGGATGAATTAGTTACTGGTACTTAGGAAACTTAGCAAATGGGGAAAAAAAAAGGAATCAATTAATGAGCTCCAGAGGGAGGGGAAAGGCACACAAGAAAAGAAATGTAATCATAATAAACTGGGTAACTCAGCTATACGTAATGCATCGTTATAATAATATAAACACTGACCTGATATACCTAAATAGAGTGGATGTGTGCGGGTGGGGCATCTAGGAGAACGGAATTATCATTGTTTCATAGAAATCCAGAGTCTATCGAACCCAATCCAACCCACTGCTCTTGTGTTTGTTTTCATGCATCGTGACTCGGTAGGCCAGCAGAGAACTCCACAAGGCTGCCCAGGCTCCAATCTTTACAGAGGGAACCTTGGGCGGTGGGTTAAGTCAAAGGTCACCAGTTGGACCATACCAGTCATTCTGTGAGGTAAAGATGAGACATGGGAGAAAGAGTTGGCGGTCTGGTTCCTTAAAAATCTGAGTCTTGTCCAGTAGGGTCTCTAGGAGTTAGAATGGGCTTGACTGCAGTGGATTCAGTTCGTTTGTTAAAAATCCTTTCAGAAGCAGACTACCACATCTTCTCCCAAAGAAAGGTTGCGGGGTGAGAGCCGTCCATCTTTCGGTAGCAGGCACACACCTAACACCTCACGCCAGGGCTGGGTTTTTCTTACAGTGTCAAAAACAAATATACAAACCACCACAACAAAAGCCACATCAATATAAATGAATATTTTAGACAAATTGGTTGGATGAGAGGGGTCTTGCCTAGTTCAATTTGTTTACAGGCTTGACTCATTATTAAAAGGTTGGAGATTAAAGTCTTCTCAAAGGCACCTCAGAAGAAACACATGACATCCTGTTTCTGCAACCCCCCCCCCCCCCCCCAGGGAATACTCCTAACAGAGCCCAGTCCTACTCCGGCAAGCCTCTGATAGCCATGCAGAGGAGTCAACTCCACAGAAACCATTTTTGTTTTTAAACATATGCTTGCTAAGTGTAGAAATCGGCTGGTTAGTGATGGTATTTTAATTTTCCTCCAAGAGGTTAATACCCAAACACCCAGGTTAGGTGTCAGTTGCCATTAAAAAGAAAGGAGCAGTGCAATACTGTTCTAATATTAAGACTAATACAACTACCAGACCGTTTCAAAGCATGTACATATTTCATTTCGATTAAAACATTGATGTTCAAAAGCACAAAGTTCAATTTATAGGCTTTGGTCTTTTCCAATCTGATACATTTGAAACAGTTTTATTGGCACTTCCTAGCTTGCGATTTTGATGCTGCTGATAAACATGAGTAGTTCCCAGAGGTTCAGCCTCACATTCCTTGATTCAGTCAGGTGCTAGGTAGGAAGAGGGCATCTTCAGTCTTCCAGGCTCAAGATAATTGTTTTACTTTCCTAGCATGGTGAAACAGAAATCCCACAAAAGGTGGCTTGAGGGAAGAGGAGTGTACGTTCTCAGTTTGGGAGGCTAAAAGCCTGAATAGAGGACAGGGACCCTAGGGAAAGGCTTTCTCTCTCTGTCTGCGCTGGAGAAAAGTCTTCTGTCATGGCAGCTTCTATTCCCGGGTTCTTTGACCATATGTATGTGGCACCAATCTGTCCCAGTTTGCTCTGGCTTCTCTGTGTCTAATCTAGTCTTTGTATTTCTCAAAGGTAATTGGTTGAAGACACATCCAAAACTGTTAATCCTCATTAACATACGAAAGAATGGGAGTTCACCCACAGATAGATAGGGTAGAGGGTTTACCACACATATTTTTTGTCACAACTTTGTCACAAGATTACGACCCAATTCAGTCCATAACACTTCTCACGTGGGTAGTTTATGCCGTGGTTGAAATTGGGTTTGGTGGCAGATGGACTGGTTGCAGAGAAGTGGCGGTTCTTACTGCAGGTACTACTGTACGTCACCTTCACACACTCAGCCCTGGGGATTTTGAAAGATAGATGGAGAATGCATGATGTGCTGAAGTAAGGGAGGGTTGAAATTAGCTAGGTCTCCTTACTGAACTGATTCCATTTTAGCACTAACCCTGCTTCCTAATCTTCCCTTCTCCCTGGATTGCAGGTTTTATTGCCTTCTCTTTGGAGCTGTGGTGGTGTGGTGGGCTCTGCACTGGGCTGCTAACCAGAAAGATAATATTTTCACCCCCAACAGCCCTGATACAGGAGAAAGATGAGGTTATCTAATCCTGTAGAGATTTAATCTCGGCAATTCAAATGTGCAATTCAACCTTATCCTATGGGGTCTCTAGGAATCAAAATCGCCTCAATACTAGTGAATTGAATTTTCAGTTCTCCTTGCTTGATTCTCGGTGTTGACTGATAACAGTTATTAGATTCTACAGGCATCACTAGTAGTAATCCTCAAATGTCAAACTGAATCTATGTCTTGGCTTCTTGGTGAATCAGAGTGTTGATTCTCCTCGGTCTCTCTTTCTTGTCTTTGTTCAATCTTTCCATTGTATTCAGCACAATGCATTGACACCAAGAAATACATTATACAGGACTTACTAAGAACACTAGTTATCATTTTAAATACAAGAGGTGGATGACCATCATAATGATGGGTAAGTCTTGCTTAGTGATAGGTGTGAGCACTTTGTTAATTACTGTCTTATATTCTTACTAATTAACACGATTGGGCACTGTCTGTCTTCCATTCCCCTTGCAACATTTTGAGACCTCTACCTTCATAAACATCATGATGTTTTGGTTTGATCTTTTTTGCTGTATCTTTTAGCTTTTGGGTCAGGCGGAGTAAAAGAGTCAACACAGTTTGTCTTCGATATAGAATCCTTTCCCATCCTCTGCTCCCTTTCTCCCATGTGACAGATTGAGTCACTTCACATGATCTTTACCCTTCATCCCTGAATATTCTGGTATGGCTTCCTATTCAGACCTGTCTCACTCTCCTGTACTTAACAAAACATAGCCATCTAGATTCCCATCCTGTTTGGACCATGTCCTCTGCTAGAGAATTAGAACTGAAAACCTAATTCAAATGGTAAGGGGTGAGATGCAGTTAATGCAATTCCCCTCAGAGATAATAGCTTTACCTTAACAAGCTCCTTCTGTCTGCATTATCCAAAAAAGGCAGAGGTGTATTTGTGGAGAGGGCAAGGAGTGAGTATAATATATGGCGGGAGAGACTAGGTTGAGGGTGGGGACTTAGGATGCCATTCACTTCTGACCACCTTCAGGGAGTTACATACTTCGCTCACATAAGTCATGACTTAAGTAACAAACTAAATATAAATATTCTATTTTCACTTAGACGATGACATACTGCCTGTGACTCCAAAAAGGTGCAGACTTCACTTTCTTCCACACCAGTAGTATTCTTGAGCCCTCTGTGCAAACTAGTAACAAATTCTGCTTGACACCGTGTTGAACCACTTGGCAGCAGCTAACTGAAAAGTTGGCAGTTCTAACCCAACAGCCACTTGATGGGAGAGAGATGTAGCGGTTCACTTGCATAAACATTCAGTCTTGGAAACATAAAAGTTAACGCCTTGACAGCGGAAGCTCTTACCAGTATTATGGGGTGAGTCAAATTGACAAGGGCAACACGCATGTTTGTTGCTTTCAATGTTAAGTATGGAAGGCCCTGACCTAAAGGAACATGAGTAGTGCTTTGGTTTAGGAGTTTTGCAGGTAACCATCAGGTCAATGACTCAAACCCACCGGCTGATCCTCAGGGGAGCAGACGAGGATGCTCTCTTCCATAAAGACTTATAGTCTTGGAAAGCCTATGAAGGGCCACTAAGAATCAGAATCGACTTGAAGGAAGTGGGTTTGTAAGGCCCCTGGGTGGCTCTCATGCTTACTAGTTGGCTACTAAAGGTTAGTAGTTTGAATAAACCCTGTGATGCCTCATAAGAAAAACCAAACAATTCGCTTCCTACAAGGGTCTAGCCAAGGACGAAACCCAGGGGCAGTTATACTCCATTGACACTTGAAGTCTCTATGAGTCCGAATAGAGTCTATGGCAATATTTTTTTCTGTTTTTGTATTCTTATGACAGCCAAAGGAATTCTATGGAGCTCAGTTTTACTCTGTGACACATGCTTCACCATGAATCAGAATGGACTGTGAAACACTCTAACTGTTTTGTTTTAAGTAAAGTTGTGAGCATTTTTACTATGTAAGATTGGCATACTAAAAATACCTATGCTATTTTAGTCAATAAAACAAGAAAATAGCATTTATTATCATTAATTAATATTATAGTTATAATTAATTGTTCAATCTATCTAGCCATCTTAATTTGGGCAAGAAAGGGAATTCACTGCCGTAGTATTTCCTTCTGGTTGATAATGCTTTAAGTTAGCTTGAGTTTATGGTTTTTAGTCCAGCTAATTATACAACATTCCATGCGCTACAGAGAAGATTTTAGAAGTAATTAAGTGTGAATGGCTCATCATCAGCTTGTCTTCAATTGTAACAAGTGCTTTTGCTTATTGAAAAGTGCCAGCTTTAGCCTAATTCTTCCCAGAGGAATATGAAAGCAAACCAGGTTGTCTCCTCCGATTTAATCTTTGTCTTTAGGAGAGAGGCAGGAAATATGATGGAAAATGAGGATGCTAACTGAAAAACCAAACCAAATGAAATAAAAAGCCATGACAACAGCTACTAATGCCTTGACAGATTGGTTGGCATCAGAGGTCATCTGTGATGTTCAACCATGCTGACCATGATAGATCAGGTCCAAGGAGCTCTCTTTGTGGGGTTCAGTAGTTTAAGGGGAAAGAGTTGAGATAGAAAGAATTCAGGTAGTCACCAAACCTGATTTAAGAATGGTGACTCAGCTGCCTGAAGGATCTGTTTTGGAAACACTGCACAAACCTTCACAGAGTCCCATGATAGTGAATAAATAAGGAGGTATGGAACCAGGATGACAGAAGAATGAATGAAGATGGCACACTAGGAAAAACATCCTGGAAAACCCCATTAAAACAACACCACGAAAGCAGCACTATTATCCAAAAGCGAGTAGTGGGGTTTTTATGACATGTATAATGAAATATATGTGGCAAGGAAAGCGTCTGTGTCCCGATGGAGCAATCAAAGACCTGCACACTTTCACAGCACTTATTCAGTGCCTTTTCCCTGGCTTGACAATGTTTCATGCTCACTGAACTGAGTCATTGGCCTGGTTTGTTTTCGGTAGTGCTGTCTAATAGAAATATAATATGAGTTACATATGTTATTTTAAAATCTCAGGTAGCTGATTAAAACATGTAAAATGAAGTAGGTACAATTGATTTTCATAATGTATTTACTTTAACCCTTGGTAGCAAAAACATCATTGCAACAAGTAATCAGTATATAGAATTATAACTTAGATAT
Organism: Tenrec ecaudatus; assembly: GCF_050624435.1. Lineage (NCBI taxonomy): Eukaryota > Metazoa > Chordata > Mammalia > Afrosoricida > Tenrecidae > Tenrec > Tenrec ecaudatus. The sequence continues at coordinate 125,130,497 of NC_134548.1, read as the reverse complement.
AACTCATTCTTTTTTAATACTAATACTTCAAAACTCAGTTTCCGTTTTACATTCATAGCATATTTCAGTCTGAATGAACCATATTTCACCAGTTTAATACCCACATGAAGCCAATTGCTGGCATATCAGACTACAGGTTTAGGGGAACTTTCTTCACATTGCCACCTGCGAAGCAGTCTTGAAAACAAAACCAAAATTGCATCTGATAAAATCTCTAGGTCATCACTGTCCAATACAGTAGTATTAGATATGTGATGATTTAAATTTTGAGTTATTGAAATGAAATAAATCTAAACATTTAGATCCTCAGTCATGCGAAAGGGGATAAGAGAGCATTGTGCCGCCAATTCAAACCCACTAGCCCCTCCACAGGTGAAAGATGAGGCTCTCTGTTCTTCTAAATATTTACAGTGTGGAAAACCCTGTATAGAGTCACTGTGAGTTGGAATCTGCTTGATGGCAGTCAGTGGTTTGGGTCAGTTGCCCTCATTCCATTTCAAGTTCTCAAAAACTGTCCATAACTAGTAGATAACCAATTAGACCCAGCAAGTCTACTAACTAACATCGCTATCCTCTACATTGAAAACGAAAGGAGAGAACTATGCCTACGTCACAAAACAAAAGTTCTAGTGCCTTGGATAAATGCAACTATTTCTCCTTTTGCATTTCATTCCCAAATCCTCTTCAACCATGTGAACTTGTTCTTCAACTCCCTCCCAAAGCCAACAAACAAAAACTTTACCATGTCTTTTCCATAAGATGCAAAATTGTTGGAAAGGATTTCGTAAAAGCCAGTTAGGTGGGGAGCCCTTCCCACTCAAGAAATGCCCCTTTTCACGTTTCATGGTGACATTCAGCATCTCAGGCTGTGACTATATACCCCTCCCAGAAAAGAGGACCTGACAATGCTGCCAGAACTTCCAAAACATTAGAATCTATAATATCTGCTATAACAAGTGTACAATATGCAGTTTGGAGATGATTGTCTTTTAAAGAAAAATGCAATTATATAACAATCGTCTCTTTGTTCCTTCTACATTTCAGGCTTTTTTTTGGTTTTTTTTTATCGTTTTGGTTGTTTTTTCTTGTCAGTGCTCTGGGCAGTGTTCTAACTTGGTATTTCCAAATCAATGGCAAGGGCTGCTCAGCGCTGAGGGAATTACATAGTCACAGACAATTAGTCTTTTAAAAGGTCTGCTGCTTGGAAATTTGCCACTAAATTCAGTATAGCCTCAGCACATAATGTAAATTTTTAATGATTATAACTTTTCCAAATCCAGCCTTTAACAAATCTTATGGTAGTGTTTTGAAACTTTTAAATCAAACATAACACAATTAGACTGGTATTTGATTAAACGGAACTGCCACTTTACAGAAGTGTTGAAATAAATCAACATTAATATGCTTTTACTACAGTAAATAAAGTTATGTCTATATAGTTCAAATGTCAGTGCTCAAAACTCTTGAAAATTAATTACTCCCAGCACTCTCCACCATGTCTCTGTCAGTTTATCCTTCTGTGATGGCTTGTGTGTTGGTTAGATGTTGGAAGCAATATCATCGATAAAGATCTCTCAAAGTGAACCGGTTTCAGCAGAGCTTTCAGACTAAGACCTAGTTGGCATTCTACTACTTCAAGAGGCTACATACGAATAAGAACTAGTGGTGCTGAAGGAAGAGGTCCAAGCTGCACTGAAAGCACTAGCCGAAAACTAGCCTCCACGATTTGATGGAATACCAATTGAGATGTTTCAACAAGCTGATGAAACCCTGGAAGCACTCACTTGCCCATGCCAGGCAATTGGAAGATGGCTGCTTGGTCAACTGACTGGAAGAGAGCCATATTTTTACCCATTCCAAAGAAAGATGAACCAACAGAATGATCAAATTATGGAGCAATATTATTTATATCACATGCAAGTAAAATTTGTGGAAAATCATCCAACAAACGTGGCAGCAGTATATTGAAAAGGAGCTGCCAGAGATTCAGGTTCAAAAGAGGACGTGGAACAAGGGAAATCATTGCTGATGTCACATGGATCTTTGCTGAAAGCAGAGAATATCTGAAAGCTGTTCAGTTGTGTTTTATTCACTAGGCCAAGGCATTCAACTCTGTGGATCATAACAAATTATTGATAAACTTGGGAATGGAATTTCAGAATATCTAATTGTGTTCACGGGGAACCTGCACTGGGATCAAAGGACATTTGTATGAATACAAGGGAATACTGCATGGTATTAAATCAAGAAAGATGTGCATAAAGTTTGTATACCTCACAATTCTTTTTAAAATTATTTTATTGGATGCTCGCTCTTATCACAATCCATCCGTACAGATATCTATTGTGTCAAGCACATCTATACATCTATTGTCATCATCTTTTTCAAAACATTTTCTTTCTACTTGAGTCCCTGATCTCAGCTCCTCATTTTCCCCACCCCTTCCCCACTCTCCTCCCCCGTGTCCCATTGATAATTTATAAATTATTATTTTTCCATGTATTACACTAATCACTGTCTTATTTCATCCACTTTTCTGCTGTCTGTCCCCCTGGGAGGAGGAGCCATATATTGATCATTGTAATTGGTTCCCCTTTATTCCCCCACCCCTACTCTTACCCTCCTAGTATCCTGCTCACCTTATTGGTCCTGAGGAGGTTATCTGCTCTGGATACCCTGTGTTTTGAGCTCTTATCTGTACCAGTATACATGTTCTGGTCTAGCCAAATTTGTAAGGTACAATTGGGGTCATGGTAGTGGGGTGGGGGAGGAAGCATTAAAGAACCAGAGAAAGGTTGTGTGTTTCATCGGTGCTCTACTGCACCCAGATGGGCTTCTCTCTTCCTTGTGGCCCTTTTGACAGCATTGTCCAATTGACTACTGATGGCCTCTGGGTCTCCATTCTGCTCTCCTCCTCATACCCATTGATTTGCTTTTTGTTTGTTTGTTTTGGGTCTTTGAGGCATGATACCTGATCCCAGAAAGACTTCATGATCACACAGGCTGGTGTGCTTTTTCCATGTGGGCTTTGTTGCTTCTCAGGTAGATGGCTGCTTGTTAATTGCCAAGCCTTTAAGACCCCAGATGCTATGAAATTTTATAGTCGGACACCATTAGCTTTCTTCACCATATTTGCTTATGCACCCATTTTGTCTTCAGCAACCATTTAGAGAAGATGAGCATCACATAGTACTGTGTTGGTAAAGTAAACTGTTCATGCATCAAGGGGGTACTTGAGTGGAGGCCCAATGTCCATCTGTTACCATAATAATTTATAAATAAATATATGCCTCACAATTCTTATTTCATCTTCCTCCACCTTCTTACCAGACCACCGAAGGAAAAGCTCATTGGTGGGAGCCAGAGAATTTGGCTAAAAGATCCACATCCCATAATTCACTGTCCCTGCAATAGTGTATCCTCACTCTAAGAAATTTAAAGCAAATCTGGCTTTGACCTCTTGCTCACTAGAAAGGGATTGGTGCATAGTCCCAGTTAGAAAACCTACTGTTAATTACAGCTTGCTTTGTCTTCAAGTGACAGAAAACCTTAATTAAAAGCAACTTAAATAAGGTACATTAATTTGCCCAGGTAGTCAAGGTGAGAGGCTCAAAACAAGTACGGCCCTTTAATCATGCAGCAATTCCATGCCTGGCCTCCATTCTGAACAGATCCTTGTGGTCAAAGAGAACATCCTCATCCTTCAAGCTTGTGCTCTACCCAGCAAGAAGAAGGAAAGGGAAGAGGAGGGAACATCTCCTTCCTTTAAAAACAGTTTCTAGAATGCACACCCTATTCACTTATATCCCATGTACTGAGACTTCAGGAAGGCTGGAAAGGTGATCTCCACCAAATGTTGGAAGGCTGGAAAATTGATCTCCACTGAAAGTTGGAAATTCTGTTTTTTTCTAGAACTAACCAAAACAAATGGACTGCCATCGACTCAATTCCAACTTATCGCAAATATAAAATCCTGGTAGAACTGCCCCTGTGGGTTTCCAACAGTGCAACTCTTCCTAAGAGTTGACAGCTTCATCTTTCTCCTGCGTAGCGGATGGTGGTTTCAAACTGCTGACCCTGTGGTTAGCAGCCCCATGTGTAACCATTTTGCCACCAGACTTCCTATTCTACAACAAAAGGGACATGAATAATGGGTAGAAACTGGGTGTCTGTGCTATAAGTATTATCTAGTGTGGAATTCTTGGTCCACAAAGGACCATTTCATGAGCCTAGCATCTGCTACTAGATAAAAATAGAGGAAGCAAAACTAAGTTTCTGGGAGAGCATCCCCCCGCAAATTCCTTGAAATACTTTTGTTCTGGCTTGATATCTTATTTAGAGCCCCTCTCACCACAGGATAGTAAAACTCCTGCCCTTTTCATAGATCTTAAGAATCTCCTAGATCTCAGCTCTTTCTTAATCCAATATTCACATATTGCCTTTATAAAGTCACCTTCCAATTTGCCATCTTGGTATAATATATAATGGACAGGGGGGAAAAAAGGCTTGATTCTTTTCTGAAACGTCTACATCTTGTATTCCTTTTTTTCAGTTGCCAGACATCTGGCCATCACTGCTGGCATTAGCATGGTCTGTATGAGATAAACATAATTGATGTTTTACAGTTGATGAAGTAATAATAAGAACCAGGATGTTTTAAGATTTTTAGTCAATGACAGGCACTGTGCTATGAGTTTGTCTGTGCATGTGTTCATTAAATCATCAAATATTCAAAATATCCCTAATGTGGTAGGATTAGCATTATCTTCATTTTCTCGATGAGCAGATGGAAGGTATGCCTTACCCAGTCCTCAGAGCTACTAAATAATGGAGTCACACATTCATGTCTAGGAAAAGTGAATCCAGAATTTTCTCCAATTAGTAGACCTTACTCTAGATAGAATTATCTAGATCTGTGCTGTCCAATATAGTAATCACTGACCACATTTGGCTATTTGAATTTCAATTTAAATTAATTTAGCAAAATTAAACCCTCTGTTCTTAAGTCTTACAAGCCAAATATCAAGTGTTCATAAGGCTCATGTCACGAGTGACTAACAGAATGAAATGTGCACATTTAGGGCAGTTCTGCCATCTCAGAGTTATCTTGGAAAGTTCCTATATAGATAACACTGGTTCCTGAATTGTAATTTTTTTGCTTGATTTGTCTAGTAAAATTTCGTGTCTTTAAATATGGCCAGGGAGAAATCAGTAGGACCTCTTAAAGAAGGTCTTGACTGAATGTATCCAAGTCCACAGTCATGAAAAAAAAGAGTAAAAATTAAATTGTCATCAACTCTTGTCTCTGAATTCATCACCAACTCATTATCATGCCATCATTGTAGCCCTACTTGTTATATAATTTAGAAAATCTCAATCATCAAATAATTTTAGACATATAATAGCAATTCTCTATAGTCAATGTGAAACAGCTGATTTCCGTCGCAAGCATAGCCTCAAGCAGCCCTATGTGTCAACATTAGAATGGAATGTGAAAAAAATGATGCTTTTATCCCTAGAGTCAAGTCCTACTCATTGTGACTGAGCTAGTTAATTTATTGTGCTAACCAGGCCGATAAACACATGTGGGGTTAATTGAAGGGCGGCAGGATAAATGGCCTTTCTGGTTCTGGGGTCTCTTGCTTTCTGATGGTCGGATCAGGGAGCAGCTGCCTTAGTCAGTTCCCTGCTTTAGCTGGCAAGGCTCACTTCCTGCGAGACATCGCCAAGGAGAAGTCACATGGACCTACCCCGATGCAGCCCTGGGTGCTGACACACCTGTGTGGAGACCCCTGCCAGCACTGAGATGCATACACATTCACTGACTCGGCTTTCCTCCTGCAACCAGCATCATAATGTATGTTTTGTGAGATGGAGGAGGACTTTGTGGATTGATGTTGGACATATGGGTTAATGGGTTAATGTTGGACTTGTGGGCTTGAGCAGCACTGGGTTGGGATGTTTTCTTGATGCGCACTTAAACTTTACATAAAACTCTCTCTTATACATGAGTTTCTATGGATCTGTTTCTTTAAAGTACCCAGAGTAACACAGACTTTTTAAGATTGAAGTCTTTAGAGAAGCAGACTGCCACAACTGTCTCCTGTGTCTTAATTGTTCATAATATAGCAGTTAAGGTGTTAGCCATGGTAAAAAGACAATAATGAAAATACAAATAAATATATATTGGTGTGTAGGAACCCAAAGCAACTATTTCTTACCACTTCAAATTTTACCACACTTGGCAGGTTATGAATTAATAACTGAGTTACTTAGAAACTGGAGTTATCTGTGGATTTTATGCACACTCAAAGGCCACACCCTTCTGTTTTAGAATTGCTATTAGTTATTATGTCAAAACCTTTATGGAAAAGCATTTCGGTCTCAGTGAGTCTCTCGAAGTTCCAACGAAAAAACCCAGTAACTTTGCCTATTTGAAAGGCTAGATTATGAACATATTCTGGTAACTGGCCAGGGAATGAGCCACCAAAATTATTTAATACATTACTGCATTCTGTTAGGCCCACTTTCCCCCACAAAGGTGAAAAGAGAAACGTTCAGTTTTAAATCAACATTTTCCTTACATTTGGTTTTCCTATTCTTTGTGCTTCAAAGAGCATAATCAGAAGATGAGTTAGGAAACATCTCGGGCATTTTCCTATCTGAATTCTCTCTGGAGTAAACTTCCCCACCTGAAAATAATAACAAGTCCTATCAAGGAAGCATATATTCTCACCTCAATATACAAGGATTCTTTCTAGCACAAGTAGGCACTATAGAAAAACTATATTTGCATTTGAATCAGAACATCAGCTATGAAGTAGAGCAGACTCATGACGTTTCAAAGTTCCATTTTGATGCACTTGTGAGATTAAAAGTAACTCCTGACAATTTCCAACACCGGGTATTAAATTATTTAATTTGAAGCAACTATGTAAGATTTTGGGAATTCTAATAGAAGTACAGCAATTACCATCTGGATTCAAAGAAATGAAGAACTTAACCTTGACCATGGCTAGCATAGCTCAAATCCAGAACCCTGAAGACAGGAAGTCTGCATGCAGGATTTAGCTCTGAGATTGACTGGGGGCCTGCGGCCAAGTCACTTTCTCTGTACTTGGACCTTTGTTTCGTCCGATATCAAAATAAATCCTACCCATTTTAGATCTTAAAAACCAAAAATGTGAACCCTCTGTCATCAAGTCTATTTGGACTCATAGTAACTCTCTGTCGGGGGTTCTGAGGCTGTAACTCCTTATGAGAGCAGAGAACTTTCTGATCTTTTGGGCCTATGTATGATTTCACTTGCCAAAGAGGAAAAGTGCTAGTATTTTAGCAGACTCTAAATTAGTCAGGTTTAAATAGTACTTTTTATATAAAATAAGGTATCATCCTCTTCAGCTAAGATTCAATGATGACAAAGCTGCCCAAACTGCGAGCAAGCTAGTATTTGAATTCATTTGAAAAAAATGGCTTCCATGAAATGTTCTTAGGTAAAACCATAAAACTTTTTGTTTTGTTTTAACTACTACATACTTTAAAGAGGTCATTTGAAACCACATGTCATTTGCAAGACATAATGTGATTTCTCTCTTTTTAAAATCATTTTACTGGGGGCTCATACATCACAATCCATACCTATATCCACTTTGTCAAGCACATTATTACATATGGTGCCATCATCACTTTCCAAACATTTTCTTTCAACTTGAGCCCTTGGTATCGGCTCCTCTTCTTCCCCCCACGCTCCTCATGAACCCTTGACAATTTATACATTTTTTGTAAAACCATACCTTTAAGACAATCTCATTTACCATACTTAACTCTGGAGATGTGAATGCTGATGTGTACCAGAATCATGAAGTCCTTTGAAATGATCATTACTGCCCATAAACGCTACACTATTTAAGGTAGAATTTTGCCTTGGTCATTTAAAATTAATTTTAAAAAATAGGTGAAAACAAAAATGCTTTCTGCTCAACTTTGAGTTATACAGTTCAATCGCCTATGATATTCTATTCCCTAGGCATACTGGTTAATCAGTTTGACTGTACAGACTTTAACAACCTAGCAAGTTAATTAACTGATACAAGTGAATTATTTGGTTATGCTATGTGTCTGCATGGATGTGGCTGCTTAGATTGTATTGTTCTGTTTAGTTAAGAGGAACATTGCATGAGGAGTGATGTATATCAGTTTGGCAGACACGTTCTATGTGAGGAGCATGGTTAGGCTTTAGTAGCAGCATTTGAAATAGATGCTTAGTACTCCAGTACTACACAGTTCCCCAGGCCGCTTAGCAAACAATATCGAGAACCCTTTCCTACTTCTGTGAAGATGTCAATTTTCTTCCCTTTTTGTATCCAGTTTCCTTTCATAAATCATAATCTAGCTCCATCTGGAAGATTCTTTTTACCTTGAAATGAAGAGAAAAATCTTTCTATTGCATGAAATTCAAATGCATTATAGTGCTGACGAAGAACATTGAAGGAACTATGGACTTCCAAAAGAACAAACAATTCTGGATTGGAAGAAGTACAGCCAGAATAGTTTTAAGAAGCCAGGATGGTTATTGACATCACATGTTATCAAGAGAGACTAGTCACTGAAAAAGGACATTGTGCTTGGTAAAGTGGATGGGGCAGTGAAAACAGATGTCTAGGGATAAAATGGATGGACAGAGCGGCTGCAACAATGGGCTCAGGTGTAGAAACAATTGTGAGGAAGCTTCAGAACAGCGAATTGTTTCTTTTGTTATACAGACTTGCTATGAATCGGGACTGACAGTATGGAATGTAAGAACAACAACTATGGGGAAAAAACTAGGACTTTCTATCTATCTTCAGCAAAGTGAGCATTTGTTTGTTTATTGATTAGTAATTGCTCTTTCAGGGCCACTTTTATAACTACCTTACATTAGATCTCTCAAATTAATAAGAGGAAATGGAGTTGTTTTTATTTTTAATATATTTTGGAAATTTGCCTTTCCATTTTCTATCTTCCTGTGAGCAATTTAAAAACTAAGTTTAATGCTTGACAATTAGCATTTTCATAGTTGCATGTGCATAGTGGGGACTCATTTGACCTTGCTGAATTAATATGTCAGAAAAAAGGGATACTTATGAAACAAAAGCAGAGTATTTTTACAGAATTTTTCTACTGTTCTAGAAAAAATAAATGTGGAATTACTCCATATAGATGATGGCAATGACAAAGTAGAGAAAGTGTGTGCATAAAAGGTAAGATTTGACACATGGAACAAATAAATTTTCTCTTAAATATGAACATAATTCGGCACCTAGTAAAGGAACTGCCGTGTCAGTTTTGTGATAAAAGCCAAATATTTAATGAGGATAATTACACAGATAGTTTCCTGCTTATTTACTTCAAAGTTTAAAATTGTAAAAGCAGGATCAAGGCCATTTTATCTCCAACTAGAATCCTGACAAGGTAGAACAGAAATGTGTGTAAATTATTGTAAGACAATTATCAACAGTTGTATGCTTCAGAGATAAATGCACATATAAATGCTAGGAACTTGCTTCATGACAGTCTGTTGAATGACCAAAAAAACTGAGATGCTGAATGCACTATTCAGATTGGAAGAAGCTTGTTTTCTGTTTCTTCATTGCCTAAAGGAAAGGAGTCTAATTTTAATATCAGGTACAATGTACACCTTTCACTAAGTAGCCACATTTGGAAGAAGAATTCAGGACAGGGTTATTTGTCCATTTTCCATACTGTGGTAATTTAGAAATTAACATGGTGCTGAAAACTATGCCACTGATGATATTTCAAATATAAGTAGAATTACCCATGGTAAACAAGCTTCAGCAGAGCTTCCAAACCAGGACAGACTAGGAAAAAGGGCCTAGAAATCTACTTTAAAATATTGGCTAATGAAAACATTATGAACACCAGCATCTTATTATATTAATGTATTTTTGAACTCAATTGAGTTCCAACACCCAGTTGGAAGGCACTTAATTGAGGATTGGGAAAGAACTGCCTCTTCAAAATAAAGTTGCATTAGCAACAAAGCCCACACGGAAGAAGCACACCAGCCTGTGCGATCACGAGGTGTCGAAGAGATCAGGTATAAGGCATCATCAGAAAAAAAAAATCTAACCATAGTGAACAAAAGGGGAAGTGCAGAGTGGAGACCCAAAGCCCATTTGTCGGCCACTGGAGATCCCCTTGTAAAGCGGTCTAGGGGAGGAGATGAGTCAGTCAGGGTGCGATGTAGCACTGATGAAGAATACAGTTTTCCTCTAGTTCCTAAATGCTTCCTCCCCCATCCCCCACCCCACTATCATAATCCGAGTTCTACCTTGCAAGTCTGGCTAGACCAGAGGATGTACACTGGTGCAGATAGGAGCTGGAGGCACAGGGAAGCCAGGGCAGGTGATCCCTTCAGGACCAGGAGTGTAAGTGGTGGTACCTGGAGGGTAGAGGGAGAGTGGGTTGGGAAGAGGGAACTGATTTCGAGGATTTACATGTGACCTCCTCCCTGGGGGATGGACAACAGAAAAGGGGGTGAAGGGAAACGTCAGACAGGGCAAGATATGACAAAAGAGTAATTTATAAATTCTGAAGGGCTCATGAGGGAGGGGGAAGCAGGGAGGGAGGGGAAAAATGGACTTGATACCAAGGGCTTAAGTGGAGAGCAAATGCTTTGAAAATGATGATGGCAATGAATGTACAGATGTGCTTGACACAACTGATGTTATGTATGGATTGTGATAAGAGTTGTATAAGCCCCTAATAAAACGCTTAAAAAATAAAGTTGCATTAATAATATTAATGAAGTAAAAATTTTGGGATACTTCATTTGCTGATGGGGCATGACTCAAAATGAGAATAAACAGGTGATCATTGATTAAACAGAATTCAAATGTAAAATTTGGAAATTATAAAAAAATGCAATGGAATGCATAAACACCAATATTCTAGGAATTCGTGGACTGATATGGACTTGTTTGGGTCATTTGGAATCAGCTAATTACATAGTCTATTTTGTCAGAAATAACAGATTGAAGAGGAATGACTTTAGGATGTTGTTGGGGCCATCAAGTAAGTTCTGGCTCATAGAGACTGTGTAAAATTGAACAAAACACCATCCAGTCCTGTGACATCCTCACAATTGTTACATTTCAACCCATTACTGTAACCACTGTGTCAAAAACATCTTGTGCAGGATCTTCCTCTTTTTGTTGCTTCTCTACCAAGCATGATGTCCTCCTCCAGGGACTTATCTATCCAGATAACATGTCCAAAGTACATGAGATGAAGTCTCTTCACGCTTGCTGCTAAGGAACATTCTGGCTGTACTTCTTGAAGGACAGGTTTGTTTGTCCTCTTTACCATGTACACACATTCAACAGTCTTCTCCAGCACCATTATTCCAATGCATCCATTCTTCAGGCCTCCTGATTCAATATACAATATGCAGATGCAGCAAATGGCTTGGGTCCCGTGCAACTTAGAACTCAAAGCAACTTCTTTGCTTTTCAACATTCTAGGTAGGCTGAACTTTTAAGAGGTCTTGTGCAGCAGATTGACTCACTGCAGTGCATACAGTGATCATTTGACCAATGCTTCCATGAGCATTGATTTTGGGTCCAAGCAAGAGGAAATCCTTGCCGACTTCAATCTTTTCCCCATTTACCATCGTGTTTCCTATGGGTGCAGTCAGTTGGGTCTTCTTGAGTTATAATCCACACTGAAGGCCTCAATCCTTAATCATCATCAAGGGCTTCAAGTCCTCCTTATTGTCAGCAAGCAAGGTTATGGAAAGTTATTAATAAGCCTTCTCCAATCCCGATGCTGGATTATTCTTCATATAATTCAGTTTTTCTGACTATTTGCAATAGTCAGATTGAATAAGTATTGTGCAAAATGAAAACCCTGATGCTCATCTTTTCTGATTTTAAACCATGCATTATTTCCTTAATCCGTTTTTACAATTACCTCAATTCATGTGCAAATTGCACATGGGAACATGAATGGTCTAGAATTCCATTCATCTTAAGGCTATCCATAGTTATGATCCACACAGCTGGATGTTTTTGCAAGCATCAGGTTCATGGGAGAAATATATGGAACAAATCTCAAAATCATAAAAGATGCCAGAATCACTGGGCAGAGATTGATAGAGACCCCAACACTATAACCCATAATCACTTTCCAGTTCCGAAACTGAATTTACCTAGTGGTTCATTTTTCAGCCAAATAGTGGACAAGTCTTTATGAGGAACAATAACAGTAGTGAGACATCCTCACCAGTGTCATTAGAAGAATCACCCATTTGAGATCAGAGAGAACTATTTACCAAAGGGGCAAGTCTTGAAGGGTTACGAAAGGAGTAGACAGGAAACTCAGAGTGGTGGCAGGATAGCTTATTAAAGTGATTGAAATGAACGAATGGACACAAAGGCATAAACATGATTGAATGCAAACTTGATGATTGGCTTTGTAAACCTTTACCCAATTAACAATAAAAAATTTTGTAAAAATAGGAATGGCATGCTATTCTTTGCCAAAAAGAATATTTCAGGATCTGTCCTGAAATGTAATGCTACCAGGGATAGCATAATATCCACATGCTTATGAGGGATATAAATTAATGTGACTATTATTCAAGTTTACAAACAAACCACTAATGCAGTGATGAATAAATTAGAGATTTTTACCCACTTCTGCAGTCTGAAATTGATATTGCAAGACCAACAAGTTATTCATTGAAATACCAGTGTTTCACCAATATAAAGGTAGACCATATGCATGTCTGTCACTGAATGGAATGCACAGAAATCAAATTCATTACATGTGTAGAAGACTCAAAAAAAGTCAATATCATCAGCTGAATAAGACCAGGGAATATGTGAGGTACAGTCTTGTGCATAGCCAAGTTCATGTTGAAGCTGAAGAAAATTGAAATAAATTCACTAGATCCAAAGTACTGCTTTGAGTATATCCCACCTGAATTTATAAATAATCTCAAGAAAAGATTTGACCCATTGAACACTAATGACCAGACACTTTTGTCAGAGGACGTCCCAATGTGAAGAAAGCTAAAGGATACCAACACGTCAGGGGCAGGGGATGAAGTCAGGCAATAAAAAGACCAAACTGAATATCAGAAAGGACTCTGAAAGTTGCTCTTGAACAAAGAGTGTAGCTAAAGTGAAAGAAAGAAGTGAGGCAGAAAAAGAGGCAGAAAAGAGCTGGACTGAAGATTTCACAGGGCAACCCATGAAGATGAAGTAAAATATTATAATAAAATGTGCAAAAACCTAGAATTAGTAAATAAAAAGGTAAAAACACTTTCAGCATTTCTCAAGTTGAAAGAAATGAAGAAAAAAACCCAAGCCTCAAGTTGAAATACTGAAGGATTCTATGAGCAAAATAGTGAACAATGGGTCAGACACACACACACACACACACACACACACACACACAAGATGAAAGGAATGCACATAGTCACCATAGCACAGAGAAATGGTCAAAAATCCAACCATAACAATGTGAATTAGGGGGCTTGGATTGGAGATCCAAAGCCCATCTGCAGATAATTGGAAATCCTCCCATAGAAAGGTTTCAAGGATGGGACAATTCAACTAGGGTGCAGTATAGCATCGATGAAACACACATCATCCTTCTAGATCCTGAATGCTTCTTCCACCCCCCAGCTCCCACTAAAATGACCCAGTTCTACCTTACAAATCTGTCTAGACAGGAGTACACACATTGGTACTGATACAAGCTCTAGACACATGGAATTCAGGACAGATAAAAAAATCTCAGGAATAATAGTGGAAAGAGCAATATCATGGCATTAGGTGGATGGTGGGAACCCATAACATGGTTAGATATATAGCCCACCCCCAGGTAGATGAATAACAGAAATGTGGGGAGACCACGAAAAGTGTAAGACAGAAAACAGCAATATATAATTGATCAAGGATTCACAAGGTTGGCAGGGTGAGGGAGGGAAGGGCAAAAAGATGAGCTGATACCAAGGGCTCAAGTAGAAAGAAAATGTTTTGGAAATATTGACGTCAACATATGTACAAGTGTGCTTAATAAAAAAATTGAAAATTCAACCATTTCAAGAGATAATTTGATTGAGAGCTGATGCTCTGAAAGCACCGTGCAAAGGGAGGCCCCAAGATTTGAGGGCCCACCTATGGAAATGTTGCAACACATTGTTACAATGCTAGACACACTCACTCATGTATACTAAGCATTTTGGAAGAAAACTACTAGCACAATTGGCTACAAGAAACTTGATATATGTGTCTATCCCAAAGAAAGGTGTGTCAACCAAGTGAAAACAGAATTGCACAATATCATTAATATCACCAGTAACTAAAGTTTTGTTTAAGATATTTCAAAATCATGTTCTATTACACTGCCAGTCCATGGTGCTCACCTTCCCAACATGATCGCTGAAGAAAAAGTGGGTGCATAAGTAAATGTGGTGAAGAAACCTGATGGAGCCCAGCTATCAAAAAAATATAGCATCTAGGGTCTTAAAGACTTGAAGGTAAACAAGCGACCATTTAGTTCGGAAGCAACAAAGCCCACATGGAAGAAGCACACCAGCCTGTGTGATCACGGGGTGTTGAAGGAATCAGGTATCAGGCGTCAAAGAACAACAAATCAAATCCTTGTGAATGAGGGGGAGTGCAGATTGGGGACCCAAGACCCATCTGTAGGCTACTGGACATCCCCTTACAGAAGGGTTGTGGTGAGGAGACAAGTCAGTCAGGGTGCAGTGTAGCAATGATGAAACATACAATGTTCTTCTGCTACTTACTAAATGCTTCCTCCACCACCACCACCACCCCCACTATCATGATCCCAATTCTACCTTACAAATCTGGCCAAACCAGAGGATGTACACGGGTACAGGTAGGAACTGGAAACACAGGGAATCCAGGACAGATGAACGCCTCAGGACCAGTGGTGTGAGTGGTGATATGGGGAGGGTGGAGGGAGGGTGGGGTGGAAAGGAGGAACCAATTACAAGGCTCTACATATAACCTCCTCCCTGGGGGATGGATAACAGGATAGTAGGTGAAGGGAGACGTCGGACAGTATAAGATATGACAAAATAATAATCTATAAATTATGAAGGGTTCATAAGGTACGGGGGAGAAGGGGGGGAGGCGGAAAATGAGGAACCGATGCCAAGGGTTTAATTGGAGAGCAAATGTTTTGAGAATGATGAGGGCAAAGAATGTACAAATGTGCTTTATACAATTGATGTGTGTATGGGTTGTGATAAGAGTTGAATAAGCCCCCAATAAAATGATTAAAATAACTGAATAAAACACTTCTTTTAAAAAAAGAATATTTCACTGATCATCATTATAAGAGTGTCTATTTGAGGTTACCATGCAACAATATTATATTGGTCTTAACCCTTTCTCCCCTAAATAAACACTGACCCCAGTTGCAGTGAGGTCTCATCAGAAGAACTTTTTTTATTCATATATACAAATAAAGTAGCGATCAATGAATCTTAAGCATTATACAGAAGCACCACCACATTGTTTGGGAGACCAGTTTAAATGATCACATGATATGAGAGTAGATACTTGTCTATCTTGGTGTGTATCCTTCTAGTAATGGTCTCATACAATATTTATCCTTTGGGGATTGGCTAACTTTGCTCAGCATAATGTTCTCCAGGTTTGTCCATGTCCTGAAATGCTTTATTGTTTCATCACTTTTAATTATGTATAGTGTTCTATTGTATATATTTACCAGTTTCTTTAACCATGATCATGGGCTTTTGGGCTGTTTTCAACTTCTTGCTATTGGAACATGGGAGTATATATGTCTGTTTATGTTATATCTGTAGTTTCTTTATGGTATATACCCAGCAGAGGTATTGCTGGATCATATGGGACTTTCCTTTCCAGTTGTTTTAGGTAGCAGTGCATCTTTTTCCACAACTTTCGATATGCATGTTTACTAACTCACCAGCAGTATATGAAAATTCCAGGCTCTCTCTGCATCTGCTCCCTTGTTTGTTATTTTCTGGTATTTTTTTAAATTGAGCTGTCATTGTCAGTGTTGTTTTTGTCTCCTGGATGGCTAGTGACCATACTATTTTTTTTCATGTTCTTGTTAGCCATTTGAATGTAATTTTTGGTGAACTGTATGTTCAGGTATTTTGCCCATTTTTAGTTTAGATTGTTTTTACTCTTGCTGAAATATTGCATTATTCTATAGATTTTAGAGATTACTCTCTTTTCTGTTGTGTCATTTTTGAAGAATTTTTCCCATTTCATGGCTCTCTTTTTGCTCTTTGGATGTGCTGAAGTGTCTTAATTTTTAGCAAATCCTAGTCATCTATTTTGTCTTTCTTGTGTGTGTTAGAATGGATTGTCTAGAAAACGAATCTAGTGAAACTCATCTATATACAAGAGAGAGTTTTTATCATGACATAATTATGTATCAAGGAGGTATCCCAGTCCAATCCATTCTAACTCAAATTCATAAGTCTGTTGTAATGCTGGTCTACAAGATGCTCTCCAGACTCATGTAGCCACGTGTCGTGATGTAGAAAGGCAAACCAGGAAGCAGGAATATCACAGGCAGGTGGGTATAGAGTTGCATGGATCCAAGGTTCATGGGAACCGGGTGCTGACAGCTCTCAAAGACAGGCGGCTCCCATGGGGCTACTCCTCAAGACTGGCATAGTTCCAGCAGGCAGGGTTCAGTGAGAGCAGTTCTCAGAGTCCCTTTCTCTTATAAAAAATGTCACACCTCTAAGAAGGTGCAATGAAGATACCACTTGATTGACAGGCTTGACTCCAGCCATAGCAAGGGGTGCCTAGTTGACATCATCCCTAACAACCAAAGTGACATTCCTTTGTTCTATTTCATAGTATGTGTATGCCTGCAATGGTACCCATAAATTCATCATTTTCTCATTGATACTTTTATAGCTCTAGGATTTAAATTTCGGGGTTTTTTTTAGCTTAGGTAACACGTAATTTATTTCAATTTCTGCTGTATGTTTTTCATGGGGTAGGTACTAATTTTCTTAATGGAAAAATTACATACAGCAGCAATTCTACCAAGACTGTTCTCAAGACTTTTCTTTTAATCATTTTATTGGGGGCTCATTAAACTCTTGTCACAATCCATACATATATTCGTTGTGTCCCGCACATTTGTGCATATGTTGACATCATTGTTTTCAAAGCATTGTCTTTCTATTTGAACCTTTGGTATCAGCTCCTCATTTTCTCCCTCCCTCATGAACCCTTGATATTTTATAAATATTTATCATTTTTTCATGTCTTGCACTGTCTGATGTCTCCCTTTACCCTCTTGTCTGCTGTCCATCCCTTGGAGGAGGTTATAGGTAGGGTCATTGTGATTGGTTCCCCCTTTCTCCTCCCAATTTTCCCTTACCTCCTTGGTATGGCTACTTTCTATATTAGTCCTGAGGAGTTTATTTGTCCTGTATTCCCTGTGTTCCAAGCACTTATCTATACCCTAGTACATGCTCTGGTCTAGCCAGATTTGTAAGTTAGAATTGGGGTCATGATAGTGGGGGCATGGGGATGGAAGCATTAAAGAACCAGAGAAAAGCTGTATGTTTAGTCGGTGCTATACTGCACCCTGACTGGCCCACTCTCTCCCCGTGACACTTCTGTAAGGGGATGTCCAATTGCTTACAGATTGGCTTTGGGCCTCCACTCCGCACTCCCCCTCTCATTCACATTATGATATTTTTGCTCTGAGTCTTTGATGCCTGATACCTGATCCCATCGACACCTCATGATCACAAAGGCTGGTGTGCTTCTTCCATATGGGATTTGTTGCTTCTCAGCTAAATGGCCACTTGTTTATCTTTAAGACTTTAAGACCCCAGAAGCTATATCTTTTGATAGCTGGGTACCATCTGCTTTCTTCACCACATTTGCTTATGCACCCGCTTTATCTTCAGCGATCATATCGGGAAGGTGAGCATCGCAGTGTGTCAGATTATTAGAACAAAGTGTTCTGTGTTGAGGGAGTACAGGCCCCCTCCCTCCAAAAGAATTCATTTCAGAGGACAGCACTGAAGCTATAGCTCAAAGAGAGGAATTTGACTGATCAGAGCACACAAGAAAAAACAAGGGGGGAGGAAAAAGAGTGAAGTTCATCCTGGCCTACCAAGCCTTGAGGGAGGACAATAGAAGCCAATGCACAGAGAGGACCATAGGGCCGGCCCCACCACAAGACACCACGTTCCTCACTGACCCATAGCACCATGGGGGCAAAACTGGAGACACACGGGGGGAATTGTGCCTGCCCTGACCCTACCACACTGAGGCAAGATGCTGGAGGCATGCAACAGAACAGCAAGGGGAGTAGAGCAATGAAGTCCCCAGGGAACACAAAAAATAGACTGTGGAGCCAGGATATGGCGCCCCATCAGGCTCAACTGGAAAACACTCATAAAGGACAACAAATAGACCTTGAACTACTTATAGGCTTTTCTTTATTTTGTCATTGTCTTTTTGTTGTTGTTGTAGCTATTGTTTTATTTTCTACTGTTGCTTTGTTGTGCTTGGTCTTGTGTTTGTGCATATGGTTTTCTCTGCATGTCTATCTGGATGGGATAGGAGGGATAAACAAGTCAGAAGAGATAACAAAGGGATGACAGTTCCCAGGGTGGGGGGCATGGGAGAGGGGGAAGTAGGGGGAAGGAAGTGGTTGTTAACAAAACCAGGGACAAGGGAACAATAAGTGACCGAAAATTGATGGCAAACAGGGTTTAGGAGGTCTGGTAGGGCTTGATCAAGGACAATGTAACTGAGATGAATTACTGAAACCCAAATGAAGACTGAAGATGATAGGGGGACAAGAGGAAAGTAAAAGGAAATAGAGGAAAGAACAGGGAGGCAACAGGCATTTATAGAGATCTAAATATATTTCAGTTTTTGATCCACCTTGAGTTCATTTTTGTACATGGGGTGAGGTAAGGGCTGTGTTTCATTCTTCTGCTGATGAAAGTCCAATTTTGTTCGTCCCTTTTGTTGAAGAGACTGTTTCTTTCCCATTTCATTTCATGGGTTATGGGCCTTGTCCTGAAGATCAGTTGCCTTTTTCAGTTTTTTTTAAATTATTATTATTATTATTCTGTTCCATTGTTCTATGTACCTATAATTATAGCAGCACCAGTGTGTTTGCACTACTAGGTTTTGAAGTTTGGTAGTGTGCGGTCTCCTACTGTGTTCTATTAAGTTCGTTCCTTATCCTATGACTCTTGCCTCTCTGTAAGAAGACCATAATTAGTTTTTTCCATTTCCTTAAAGAGTGAAGTTGAGATTTGAAACAGAATCATATTGTATTTATAGATTACTTTAGATAGAACTGGCATTTTTACAGTATCAACCTTTCCTGTCCATGAACATGGAATATTATTCTATTGTGTGGGTCTCTTTTTCATTTCTTTAATAGTGTTCTGTAGTTTTCTGTTAGATTTATTCCTAAGTATTTCAGATTTTGTGTAAATGGTATTGTTTTCTTGATCTCTTTCTCAGAAATCTCTTCATTAGTATCCAGGAATTCAATTGTTTTCTGCTTGTTGATCTTTTCTCCTGGCCAGTTGCCAAATATTTCTATTATTTCCAACAATCTTTCTGCTGGGTCTTTGGGGTTTTCCATAGATAAAATGATATCAAAGGCAAAAAGTAAGAGTTTCACTTCTTTGCCTGTTTGGAGTCCTCTGATTTCTTTTTGTTGTCTAATGGTTCTAGTCATTTTTCCAGCATAATATTGAATAAGAGTAGCAATAAGGGACATCCTTATCTGAGCCCCACTAGCAAGAAGAAGGCTTTCAGTTTTTCCCTATTAAGCACAATATTAGCCAGTTGTTTTTTGTATACGGCTTTTATTATGTTGAAAAATGTCCCATCTATCAAAATTTTATTGGATGTTTTAACCAAGAGTGAGTGCTGGAAATTGTCAAATGCTTTTTCTGTGTCAATACATACGATCATGTGGTACTTATTTGTTGCTTCACTTATGCAGTGAATTACATTGATTGTTTTTCTAAGAGTGAACCATGATCGCCTACACTTGATCATGGTATTTTTTATATAGTTGGATTCTATTGACAATGATTTGTTGTGAAATTTTGCATATATATCCATAAGATACATTGGTCTGTAGTTTTCTATCCTTATTGTGTTTTGTCCTTGTTTTTATTTCTGGATATACTCACTTTATAACATGAGTTTGCTGTCTTTTCTGTACTGTGGAATAATAGTCTGTGTAGAATTTGAGAACATTTTTCTCTGAATGTTTGGTAGAAATCCCCAATGACACCCTCTGGTCCTGAATTTTTCTTGGTTGAAAGTTTTCAATGACCTGCACTAATTTTTTTTTGTATGGGTCTGTTGATGTTTTCTAAATCAGTCTGCATTCATTTGAGTAAATGATATGTTTTTATAATTTTGTTCATTTCATCTAGGTTTTCAAAGTTTGTTGGAGTACAATTTTAAACAGTACTATGTTACTATTCTTTTTATTCCACTTGATTGTGTTGCCCATTTCATCTCTAATTCTGGATATCTGCAGCTTCTCTTTCTTTTCTTTTTTAATCAGTTTGCCAAAGTTTTGTCAATTTTAGTAACCTTTTAAAAGAACCAAAATCTTGTGCTATTTTTTCCATTGTTTTTCTTCTTTCCTCTTTGCTAATTTCTGCTCTTTTCTTTGTTTCATTTTTCTTGGTGTTTGTGAGTTTATTTTGATGCGCATATTCTAGTTGTTGAAGATGCTGAATAATGCACATTTAATGGACTTTATTGATTGTGATTTACTTCTTGGAAGGCAAATTAGAAGAAAATATTAAAAAATAATCACAGGAACTTCATTTTAAAGTTAAAGCAGATATTACAAATTTCCCAGTAGTAAGCCAAACCTGAATTAATGGTCCATTTCTTTCAATATGGTCTAGTAATATTGTTATTAAGGTGTTTGATGAATCATTTTTTTCCATAGTAAGTTGGAAGGATTGATCATTACTGGTGAATAAAAATGGGGTACCATTTTTATAAGTTCAAACTTTAGCATCTCAGAGAAAAGTTAGAAAGTTGGGTATATCTGGGACTTTTTAAAACACACATGCACATACCACCCCCCTGCAGCACACATACAGAATGATCCTCTCATCAACCTTTGTCCCACATGTGCATTTTAGAAAATGTTTCGGCCATTCTGAAAGGAGTCTTGGTAGCAACTTTGGTAGTAATTTTGATCATTCAAACCTATCAGTTCATGGGTGAAAAATTAGGCCGTCTGTTCCCATAAATATTTATAGCTTTGGAAAATCTATGGAGCAGTTCTAGTTTGTCCAATAGGGTTGCTATGGTAGCTATTGACTCAATGGCAGTGAATTGATTTTGCTTTGTTTTCCTTTGTTTTGCTTTTGGAGGGGTATCATTATGGTGTATAGATAAGTTTGGAAAAATACCTATTACGGATGCATAATTTTGATCTAAAGTTTGATGTCCCTCAGGTGACTTCTTATGTGGCAAATATATTTAACAAATAATCTGTCCCAGCAGGTAGGACCCCTGGTGGCTCAGTGGTGCAATCACTTGGCTGCTAACTGATAGGTTGGTGGTTCAATCTCACCAGTCATTCTGTGTAAAAAAGATATGGCACTTTTCATAAAGCTTTATGGCCTTGGAGACCCTATTAGGCAGTTCTATTCTGTCCTACATGGTTGCTATGAATCTGAATGAACTCAATGGCACTAGATATGGAAATTCCCTTAAACTAGTCTTTTTTTTAAAATAAAGTTAGGTCACAGTATAATCCAGACATTAAAGAATCTGGTATTTAATGACTCTTTGTTCTCTCCTCTCTTGTAATCTAAATTTCATCTCTATACACTGGATAGGTTTACACTATATGGTTTCTCAAAAGACTCTGCCAGTACCAAAGTTCCATAATTTTTCTAAGAACTATTGTGACAAAAAGTTTATGGCTTCTGTTTCTTTGAAGGAATGATTTGTCTCTGCCTCTCCCCTGGGAATTATGAGTGAACATCAATTAGAAAAAAAATGTAAGGCTCTTCAATGGATAGCTGACTTCTCTTACCCAGCAGAAATGAATCTGTCAACTTTCATTAGGTGTTGTCAGGTAACATCATGCTCAGTGATTTATTGTACCAGAAGTGGTATTAGGCTAAAATTCATTGATGCCCCAGTTCTAAAGTGACAGTGTGTTCTACTTTACTGCAAATTCTTGAGGATTGGGGATGCTACAGAACATGCAAAATGGTTGCTAGAATGTTAGGAATTAATTGTTCCCTATGCATTTTAAAATGCATCCATCTTGAGGCTGTTGCTGCTGCTGCTGATTTGACAGCGGATGAAAGTGTCTTTTAAATGTTATGTCTTTCAACATGTGTGTCTTTTAAGATTCAAAGTCAGAAGAAAAGATTTCCGGAAGACCACAGTGTGGCTTGTGCCCCAAGGTGGCAGAAGGGAAGGAGAATTTTCTGTGGAGAAAAGGTCCCAAAAAAGAGCAAATGGGATGGTGGTGAGGAAGTGGTGAGACTTGAGGGCTTTGGGTTTATAATATATTTTCTTTCAACAGGAGTTAGATTTTCAGAAACTTTTCACTATCTGGTTTTAATGAATGAAAATTCACATTTATTCTCATTGGGACCAATTTTCTATTTTTACATTTGTTTATTGTTATTTATTTATTTTTGCTGTACTTCGTCAATCTTTATGGTGAGGAGCCATTGCATAATACAAGATCTCCTTGAGGTGTAAAAAAAAAGTCAGGATGGCTAGACTCTGCTACTTACTGCCTTGCCTATGTAAAGAAAGATCCGAAGTATTTACTCTGCTGGGTGAAAAATGGCTTAGGATTTTCCTAATGTGGTAGTTCCCTAATATTTACAGATTTGTCCTAGACTTGGCCTCGGAATTCTCTTGGTCTGCGTCAGACCAGGGTGCAGGGGTTTGCTTTAGCACTTAAAGAATATTGTCCCCCTGAGACTCATTATTAGCCCTAGTGTCACTGTGGAATAGGCGATGGACTAGTTACCAGCAGCTCAGTGGGAGAAAGATGAGGCTGTCTGCTCCCTTAAATGTATACAATCTTGAATATCCTATATGAGGTCACTGTACACAGCAATTGACTCAATGAAATTGAGTTAGGCATTCTACACCCATAAAAGATTAGTCTCAGAACCCACAAGGGAAGTTCTAGTTTGGCCTATAGGATCACTATGAATCAAATTGCCTCAATGGCAATGAGTTTGGTTGGAGTTTTTTTTATTATCTCGGGTCTCTGTGAGTCAGAATTGACTCAAAGACAGTCAATGTGATTTGGGTTTAGTATTATCTAGAGAGAAAAATTAATACTACAAGAAAACCTACACACGTCATGACCCTGACACAAAACTAAAATGAAACGTATGGCAGTTGAGTTAATTCTGACTCATGGCAGCCCTGTGTGTGGCATAAGAGAACTGTTCAAAAAGATTTTCTTGGCTGTAATCTTAAGGGAAGCAAATCACCAGACTTTGTTTTTTTGGCCCCCAATAGGGTAAGTTTGAATCACCACTCTGAGGGTTAGCAGTCAAAGACAAATTATTTGCAAAATTAGCCTCCTGCCTGCCCTGACACTCCACCCCTACCCCACAGGGCCTTTTCTAATTAATATGTCATTTGGCCATAGGCATTTCCTGTGTCCCAGGCACTGAGAAAACAATCAAGCTGAGTCTTCAGGTGAATTTCCTCTACCAGGAAAGGCATCTGCACCCACCCCTCTCTCCTTCAAGCTTTTCCAGTTTACTTAGAAAAGCCTTCCTTAGTCTGAGAGTTTGAAAGTCTTTTCCTTTTTAAGATCACTTTATTTGGAAGATGTTCTGTTTTCTTAAACTCCAAAAGTAAGAAAGGAGATATTCACCTAAAAAAAAATGGGCCTGTTACAGCTCTTATCATAATCCACAAATATATCCATTGTGTCAAATATATCTCTACATATGTTGCCATTAAATTATCAAGGGGACATGGGGGAGTGAGGGTGGGGGAGGCAGGGGAAAAATGAGGAGCTGATGCCAGGGGCTCAAGTAGAACTAAAATGTTTTGAAAAAGATATTCATCTTTAAAAAAAGATTCACACAATATAACAGCAAAAAGCACAAAGAATGAAATAGTCTCCTTTACCGCGCCCCCCCCCCCCCGTCCTCCAAACCTTGATGTGCATCTCTGCAGTTCCCTTTCTAAGTATTCACATAACAAAATGATATGCAAGGTTTCGTGTTTGTTTGTCAGTGTCCAGTGGAACGTTTGGCAATATTGAGAATGTTCTAAAACTGCACTCCCCTATATGGTTGGCATTAGTTACATATGACTTTTGAGCACTTGAAACATGACTAATATGACAGAGGAACTGACCTTTTGATTTTATGTAATTCTCTTTCATTTACATTTAAATTTTAATCATCATCTGTACTGGTCAGTGGCCTACTGTATTGGTCAGTGCAAATGCAAAGAGCAAAAGCCAAGCATTCAAGCAAGGAAACTGCTGTACCATGTGGTCTGGGTTTAGCCTGGATTTCATGAGATAGCTCATTTCCCCACTGTGCTCTCTCCCTTAAACTCACTCCAGATTATATGGGAACTTGTAAAACGTGAGGAATGACAGGCCATTTAGAGCCTATTTCCCTTAGATTTGGTGTTGGGGTGTTGTTTTGTGTTTGGGGGTCTCCCTTCATGTTCTTAGCTCTGGAAGAAATGTAGGCAAGTCTATCTATGTGGTTCGTGAAGCTCAGCAGGGATCAATGAAAGCTATGTGTTTAAGCAACACTTAATTGTGTTATAATCCATTGCATGACTCTTTCTTGAGGATCCACTAGAAATGTAAGTTAAAGAATGTTCTTGGAGTTCTTCGAGGAAAAGATACTGTGTGAATCATAACATCGCTCCAAATGGTCAATCAATATTAACTGAGACTAATAGTGAGGAAGCCTGAACTGCTGATGAATCTAAACAGTGGAGTATGTGAAAAGTAGTTGGTGATGAGTAGGTACCATGCTGCGCTGACTTTAATGAAAAATAAGACGCATTTGTAATTATAATCACTGTAATAATTGGATGGAACAAAAGTATTTGAAAGCAGTTTGCTCTATTAAGGAGTTTGAATGTTCCTCCAGCATTTCTGTTTATGCCGTTAATTTGCTTAGCAAAGCCTTTCTTCATAGATAATGCAAGGTCAACTTAAGCTCAGCCTGTCTCCAAAGGATCAAAAAACTTGAGTTTATAAGGCCACATTTAGGAGGACTTATTACAATAATAAATCTAGAAAGATCAGAACCTAAAGTAGGCTATTGGTTTTGATGTCTTTATTTTTTTCATTGCTTTGGTTTTTCTTATTAGAAGGTTCAACTTTAGTCCCATGCTACATGTGATGTTGCATTAGAACAGTCCCCTGAAAGCAGCAAAACTAAATGTGTATTTAAAATAGTGTCCCACTTATTGATGCCCATTAATCCTCAATGAAAAGAGCATCAGTAAAGTAAGTAGACAATAATACAAAAACATAAAATTTTATTGCTATTTTTAAATCCTGCTTTAGGGTTAAAAAAGAAAAATCTTAGTACTGTGGCTAAAAAGTTAAGTCACACTAGATTAGCATTGTTGTACATTAATAATGAAAATAGCTGAGGCCGATTAATGTCACCTAAGGTTTTGTGAATCAGAGATATGGCCTTACAAATTAAACAGCTTGGATACAGGATAAAGAGTCGAGGGAAATAATTCTTATTAAAAAGTTAAGACCTGCACTTCTCTTCTAAGGGAAAATTTATTGTCGGTTTAGAATTACACACCATTCACTCTTGAGCATGAAAAGGACGGCACTTTGAAGACCATAAAAAGTGTAATAGAGGAGCCACTAAAATGGATTTTCATTTAAGTAGATTACCAGTGTTTTCTCCCTTAACTGGGAGAAGTGTTCTATACCCCGCCAACCTTCCTTTCAGTCACAATGCTCTTTTTACATGTGCCAATAGACATCACCTGATTTGAGGACATTAAATGTCCCCTGTTGTCCCCATCCTTGGGAGTCACTGGTTAGAACAAACATTTAATGTGCCTGTCTGCTAACAGAAGGGTTGGAAATTGGAGTCCACCCAGAGGTACGTCCGAAGAAAGACCTGGAGACCTACTTCTGAAAAGTCATCCACTGAAAGTTCTGCAGACACATTTTAATGTGGACACACATATGGTTGCCATGGAGTTGATTCCGTGGCAACTGGTCTGTTAACCTCCCCCTATACCCCAAGGTCTTTCACATTCTAGCAAAGCCAGGGGAAACATAAAAATGATGGTGCAAGTATTTCCAACAAATAAACAGATAGACCAACCTGTGAGATAGGAAAAATGGTGACCCACTGCTTATATTACTGTCTGTGTGCTTCCTCCTCTCTCCTTCTACTCAACTATTATCTGCCCAGTGGTCTTGTTTGAGCCCAGAGTCTTCCAGGGCAATGCCTCAAACAAGCATGCATTCCCTTTCCCAAACTCCTGCTCCATCCCAGAAGTGGTCTTCACTGAATTTTCTTCACGCGCAGTTCATGTTCTTAGAGTGTCTTATGCCTGTCAAGAGTGTTATTTGGTAGTAATAATGGTAATCGCTAATGGTGATGATTGTTTAAACAGAACAAAGTGATATTGCATGGTTTTAAATCAAGAAAGGTGTGCACCAGGGTTTTATACTTTCACCATACTCAAGCAATGTGTGTAATGAGAAAATAATATGGAAAACTGGACTAGATAAAGAAGAATGTAGCATAAGGATTGGAGGAAGACTTCTTAACTGCTGGGATATGCACATGACATGACAGTCGAGCAAGAAGACTTAAACCACTATACTGATGAAGACAAATGACTACAGTGTTCAATATAGATTAAGTGTATACATAAAAAAAATCAATCGTCCAAGCAGATAACACCTTGGTAGACAAAGGAAAGATTGATGTTGTCAGAAATTTCATTTTACTTGAATCTACAATCACTGTCCACGGAAGCAGCAGGCAAGAAATTGCATGGGACAGGTCTGCTACAAAATACCTCTGTGAAGTGTCAAATAATAATAATAATAACCAAAAAAAGTGGAGATGTTCTTTTGAGGATTAAGATACTCCTGACCAAGTCATGGTTTTTTCAATTGACTCACAGCATAACAATGAATAAGGAAAATTGATTGCCTGAAAAACAAACAAATCTTTCTTGAATGTAGTACAATGTATTTTTCTTTAGCGGTAAGGATACTGAGATTTCATTTCATTTTCTTTGAATGTGTTATCAGAAGGGACTAGTCCCAGGAAAGGCATCATGCTTGGTAAAGGGCATCAGTGGGTCGGTCAACATGAGGAAGACCCTCCATGAGAGAGATTGACCCATGGACAGCAGCACTGGGTTCAAACAGCACCATTTGCGAGGGTGGAAGAAGGCGTTCTGGTGGCATCGTGGGTTACGTACAGGGTTGTGAACCATGCGGTTAGTATTTTGAACACACCAGCCACCCCAGCAGGAGAAAGACAAGACCTTCCGCTCCCGTAAAGACGCACAGCTTTGGCACCCCTTTTCGAGAGCGTCACTATGAGGCAGATCGAACTGGAGAGCAATGGGTTACTTTGTGTTTGTTTTGGGGGAGGAATGAGCAAGGTTTTCTTTTGAACACATAGTTGCAATGAGTCAGAATGAACCACATGGCATTCAATAACAAATGATAACAGAAAGAATCATAACACAACGAGGACAACAATAGCAAGTGTTGAGTATAAAAACTATTATATTTTGCTCTAGGTATTCCGCAAAGCATGTTATAACCGGCACGTCATTGAATTTGAATTCTGACAGATAATGAAATTGAAGCTTAGAAAGATTAAGTGCCTTCTCTCAGGTCCTACAATAGGCAAAAGGATGACCTAAGTCATAATTTTTAATTCCAATGGGCCAAGAACCTGGCTATTAATCTATCCTGCCTTCTTAGTTTTGAAAACTCAGTAAGTATTAATGTCTCAAAAGATTTTGGAAAAAACAAACACTGGTAATGTTATAACCTACTAATCATTTATAGCTTAATTTCAGACTGATGCATTCTGCTGTATGTTTTCAAGAGTAGGGGGATGCAAAGTAGGTAGGAAGGGGAGAAGAGGCAAGTGGAGGAAGTTTTGGATCGCAGATATGTCTCGGTAGTTTCTCCTTGATGGGCATCCAAAGAACTAAGAGTAGATTTCCCATTCTCCTTGATGAAATATAGGTCGCTCAAAGCTGTGGTGAAGCAGGGGAATTGACATACATATCCCCAATCTTCCTTCCCTATTGTTGTTATATGACAATGAGTTTTACTCCAACTCATAGTGACCAGATGTGATGAATAATAGAACAATTCCATAGGGTTTTCTTGGCTGTCATCTTTATAGAAGGCGTTCCCTTGGCTCTGGGTTGGTTTGAACCACACACTTTTAAGCTTAATGTGTTGTGGGATGTTGAGTATACTCCTACCCTAGATGATCCTATGTGTGACAGAATAAGTGCCTCATTGGGTGGCGGTCTTTACAGATAAAGGATCCCTGGCAGCGTAGTAGGTAAGCACTCATTTGCTAATGAAATGTGAATGCCTTTTTTTTCTTTTTCTTTTCAAAATCATTTTATTGGAGGATCGTGCAACTCATCACAATCCATCCATCCATCCATTGTGTGTCAAGCACATTTGTACCTGTGTTGCCCTCATCATTCTCAAAACGAAGCCTGAATTCTGATGGATCATTCTAAGGATATAATTGGTATAGGTGTCTACAGGCATCTGTGGCTCCTATCAGGAGGACAGGCTGTAAAAGGTGGGAGCTGGAGAACCAGGCATAAGGCAACTGATCTTGTCTGTATGGTGGGGGGTGGGGAGTGGTGCTTCTGCGGGTGATTATAGCAGGAACAACATGTAAACACTTACTACATGTCGGCTATGTGCCCTGTACCACTCTTCTTCATACGGTAACTCATCCAATTAGGATAGTCCTTGGACCAGTTTTCAAGGAAGACGTTTGTTTGGTTAAACCCACTCAGAAGCTAAGCAGGAGCAAAGCAACATCAAAACAAAGCCACTGACTTCCATTTGATCCCAACTCATACTGACCCGGTAGGACAGAGCAGAACTGCTCCCCCTAGAAGATTTAAAAGGAGGTAAAACTATGATGGAAGCAGACTGTCACAATTTTCTTCTGTGGAATGGCTTGCATCACCCAGTCTCCTCCTTTCTTTGGTTAATGTCACTTCACATATGACAACTCAGAGCAACTTACTGTAACTCCTTCTGGATACTTTCCTTTAAAAGTTAGGTAGTTGCTGGCCTGATAATCCCTGCCTAAGACGATCTTGTTAGAGCATGAGCATGAGCATGATTCTCTGAAGGCTCAATAAATGAATATACAACAGTAAACTGGGAACAGCCTCCAGATGAGTGCATGAGAGGCCTTGTCTCAGGTATGAGCGTTCTTCCCATCCCATGCTGTGCTCGCCGATATTTACTGCGATCTTGTGGCCTTCTCCTCATCCACTTCCTAAACCAGGACCCTCTCAGAGGTGAGGCTGGTACTGGCTGTGACTCTTCCTAATTTGTTATGTAGAATTC
Source organism: Tenrec ecaudatus (assembly GCF_050624435.1). NCBI lineage: Eukaryota > Metazoa > Chordata > Mammalia > Afrosoricida > Tenrecidae > Tenrec > Tenrec ecaudatus. The sequence continues at coordinate 125,100,818 of NC_134548.1, read as the reverse complement.
TGATTCCCAGAATGGAAAAAATTTTTAAAACTTTGATTGAAGTCTTTTGTTTTTCTTAGTGTGGAAAAACTAAGGGCTCAGATTTCAGCCAGCCCTGGATACAAAGAGAGAACTGCTCAGTTTTCCTTTTTAGGGTAACTGCCTTTGCTGACCACAAGCTCTGCTTTGCTAGCTTCTCAGGTGTGTGTGTGTGTGTGTGGTGTGGTGTGTGGTGTGTGCCTTTAGAATTAAACCCTTCCTCTAATTCAAGCCTGCACCTTCAAACATGAATTGAGAGTCAGTACTCATGGATCTTCTTCCAGACCACTTTCTAGCTTTCTTCTCCACCCAGCAGCCCTTTGCCAGTAACAGACAACCTGGGCTTGAAAGTGCACCTGGCAGGGATAGTTCCTGCACGTGATCTCGTATGCGAACAATATCTGGGGCATCTGTCTTCTGATTCACTCTGGTACTAGCTCACTAGATGTGAACCCTGACCAAGTCCACATCTCTGGGAATGAACCTGAAAACAAGGATAACCAAGTCTTTGGTTATTAACTGTTAAGAGTGACCAATTGGTCTGGTTTGCCTAGGGTTATCTAGGTTTTAACATTGAAAATTCTATTGGCAGGGAATTTTCTTAGCCCAGGACTATGTGATATATTAGGCTCAAATCCTAGCACTGTCATTTAATATTATAATTTACTATATGCTTTTTTTGGTTCAATTTATCAGTAATTTTAATTCTATATTTGGCCCTGTATTGGTTGAATTTTTAACTTTCTTACTAAAGGATAAATAAGCCCCCTGAGTTCTGGGGTCATGTCTGCACTCTTCATTGCACCTCCAACACTTATCACAATGCCTCACATGAAGTAGACACTCAATACTTATTTATTGAATTAATAAGTCACTTAGCTGCTCTAGGCCCCCAATTGCTCATGCATAATGGAGATGTTAATTACTTCTAAGAGTTGTTGTGAAGAATTAATGAGACAATGCATGTGTGAAAGAATTTTGTAAACTAGACAAAAAATATTGATGATGATGATGTATGCTTAATAGTGATACCCATGATTTATTGGGGAATTTACTGAGAGTCCAATCCTTTCGCTCTTTTCTCTCACTGCATCCTTATCATGTTCTTTCAAGGGGTACACTTTAGACAGGAGGAAAGTGAGCTGCAAGGAGGTAACTCAGCTTCTCAAAGTTGCACCGTTCGTGCATAGAAACCTTCCCCAGGCAGCTACGCTCCATAGTTCAGACCTTTACTGTCCGGGCTGTGGCTTGTGTGTCTGACACAGAACACTGTTGTGCTATGCGCTCTTATACATAAAACAAAGAAGGACTTGAATGGGGGTTAAAAATGGACAGAAATGATTCCCCACACCTATTCGCCCCCCCCCCTATAGCTCGCAAATTTGGACCCTACCCCACCCCCACCCCACCCCCACACACATAGGAAAACTGTGTACTCAACCTTATAAACAGTCTCATGTATCATTATGCATGCGTGGACTCATATACACTCATACATGCAAACATATCTCTACTCACAAAGCACTAATCCCTAAAAATCATATCACTTTTTATTCTCCTAGTCTACTTATTAGATAGAGCCTGATAACCATAGGTAATCATACTGGCCTTTTAAATACATGCAGCATAGTTGCCACCATCACAGCCACACGCAATTCCATTGCCATTGTCTAGAAATAAAGCCATTTTTGCATTCATCTTATATCGTGCGATGTTATAAAACTTGTTTTCCAGCTGTAATAGTTCTCTAATAAATTTCTGACTATTTTCTATGCAAAAGGCCTAGCCATCAACAGAGTTTTATATCATCTTTTCAAATCTGGATGCTTTTAACTTCATATTCTTGCCTAATTGCCCTGCACGCATCACTGTCCCTGTGGTAAAAATGTTGAGTAGAATAACAACGACAGGCATCTTTGTCTTGTTCCTGATCTTTGGTGGCCTTTTACCATTGCATATAATATTAGTTTGGGGATTTTCATAAATTCCCTTCCTTGGGTTGAGGAAATACCCTTCTATTATTCATTCGTTGAAGATTTTACCTTAAAAGAGTATTGTGTATTGCAAAAGCTTTATTTGTTGTTGTTGGGTTTTTTTTGCATCTATTGAAGATGATCAAATGCCCTGATCTTTTTATTCAATTTATATTTCAGAGCTATATGATACCGGTATAGAGATAAGCTTATAATCAATGGAATAATGAGTTTAGAAAAATAATAGCCACACAATTATTGTAGGTTGATTTTTGATAAAGGTGTCAGGATCATTCAGTTGGTGAAGAGTGGTACTTGAAATAAATGTTACCGGAACAACCATATATTAATATGTAAAAAAATATTGGCCTCTTTTTCACATCATATACAAAAATTAAAAGTGTAGGAAAGAAAGAGCTAAATATAAAAGCTGCAAGTATAAAACATTTAGAAGACAACATGTGTAAATCTTTTGAGACTATGGATTAGGCAATAGTTTTTTTGCTTTGTTTTGTTTTGTTTTGTTTTTTGCTGCAACACCTAAAGAAAACAGTTAAGTTAGGCACTATCAAAACTAAAACGGTTTTGCTTTGTCATCAGTAAAATGAAAACAAAAGCTGTATAACTGAAGAACATATTTTCAAATCATATGTGTGATATGGGTCTAATATACAGAAGTGTATAAAAAACACAGTCTTGCAACAGTAAAAAGAAAAATGATTCCATTCAAAATACGTAAAGAATAAATGGCTATTTCTCCAAATAATAAATAGAAATGGCTAAGAATTTCATACAAATATGTTTGGCACCATTAATCATTACCACCCACTCTCATCGAGTCAATTCTGACCCTTAGTGACTCTATAGGACATAGCAGAACTGCTCATTAGGGTTTCTGAAGCTGAAAAATCTCCATGGAGATGTCTCCTGTGTATAACCGCCCCTTCTGACTTATAGTTAGCATTCTGTGTGTCCTCTAGTCTACCATCATCATTCCTTCATTAGGCATTAGGGTAATGTAATCCAAAACCATACAGAGATACTACCTCATACCACTTAGGTAAGTAAAATTAAAAAAAAGTGTTTATAAAGAAAAATAGTAACTGTCACACGTTACTGTTGGGATTGTAAAATGAGATATTGTGGAAAACAGTTTGGAATTTCCTTAAAGCGCTTTACATATAGTTAGAATATGACCAAGCAAATATACTCCTAAGTACATATTAGATATAGTACATATCTCTTTCAAAGAAAAATTTGTTCACCCAAAAAGTTTTACACAAGTGTTTATAGCAGCATTAACCATTGAAACAAAAAAAAATCTATGATAGTCAAATGCCCATCAACTGATAAATGGATAAATAGAATTTGCATATTTATATTATAGAACATTGTTTGGCGGTACAATAAATTAAATATGGATACATGCTACAACATGGATGGAACTCTGTTTCTGTTACCTGGTGCTGCCATAAGATAACTACAACGGGGTGGCCTGTAAGAACAGAAATGTTTTTTCTTACACTCTACCCAAATCAAAATATTCTCCATGTCAATTCCTTTCTTCTTGGTGGCCCTGCACATTCCTTGATCCCTTGGAGTTCCTCAGCTTGTCCATGACCTTCATAGAGTATCTGCCTTCCTCTGGGCATATCTCTGTGTCTATTCTGCTTTTAAAAATTATTCAGAAGTGATATGACCTCAACTGCTTGGTTGCATTATATTGTATTATGGAAGGTGAATAATTGACATTATATTGTGAAAGTGATTATATTACTTTAAATTACATTGCATTAGACTATTTTATAAAAGGTTATGTGCTCTACTCAAGGTTAACTAATTTGGACACATGGAATTAATTCATGACATCTAAGAGTAGAGTGATATTTAGCCAAACAATTTAGAACCGTAGCCTTGCCAAAATGACACTTAAAATTAACTGTCACAAACTTAAAAAGTTATACTATGTGAAGAAGCTAGATAACAAAACAATATGCTGTATGATTACATTCATATGAAAAGTCAAGTATAAGCAAATCCACCGAGATAGAAAATAAATTAGGGCTGCCAGTGTCTAGGGACAGGGGGAAATGAAAACAATACAAAAAGGTATCACTAGCAGCAGCTTTATCCTTGTGATGCTGTAAGATTCCCCAGTCAGTCCATCAAAATCTGTACCACCTTAAAGGTACCAGAGTCCCCTCAGGACATTGGCTCAGATCTAGTCCAATTCAGTTGCATAGGTCTGTCCTTCTTCTTTAACAACTTAGCCGAGCAAGGATGTCTCATTGGTTTTCAGGAAGGTAAATAAGGAGCAGAGAACCGGGGTTGTATTCCTCCAAGGTCAATTGAGATCAACCTTAACCTCAAGGTGAAGCAACAGTTAGTTTCATTTGGAATTGCAAATCTGTTTACCTCTACTTTATAAAATTTCCCACTTAAGATGACATGAAAGCCTATTTATTCATTTGCACACACCATTAAAATTTGAAAGTCTGACATGCCTATGCGGTTAGTTGTGTAGCAGTAATTAACTGTAATTGGAAAATAACCCATTTTATGCTTCTCTGAATTCTCAGTGATCTTTCCCCTCCCTCCAGCCTTTCCTTTATTACACTACTTTCCCATAGCTTATTTTCTAGACACACACACACACACACACACACACACACACACACACTGTCCTGCCTGAACTATAAGCAATTTTAATAGGCTCTCTAAAACAAGATTTTACAATTGATCATATTTCCACAGACTTCTTTAGACTGGAAGATCTTTTGGAGCTTTGACTTCAGGCCTGGAACTGTGGGAAACAGAGATGGAAAATGTATCCACTACTTAGAGAAAAGGCATTGTAGTGTCTTCCTTTTGTTCATTTGCACCTTCTCTAATAATGTAAATCAAAACTCCTTCCAGAAAGTTATATAGAATGCTTTTAAGATGGCATGTGGTAGAAGAATCTTGTTCCTCAGGGCTCACAAAAGGCCAAATGTCCTTTTGTGAGGACCTTTGTGACTGGAAAATTCTGATGTTTTATCGTATCACCTTCAATAGCTTCTTATTTTCCTCCTGCGGCCTCCTATGCATTACACGAATTCTTGATTTCTCTCTCTCACTCTTCGCTCCTTACTATGCGAAAGTCCTTTCCTTACTGAAGCACAGCTTCATTTTCATTTTCATTTCTATTTCTATTTCTTTCATTTCTATTTTCTTTTCTTTAAAAAATATGAGTTTATTAAATCTGTGGTGAAAACCATGCATAACCACTGCAGATCAAGTCACTATAGAACCTTAATTCAGTACAAAAATGACATCTGGCATGGTCTGGTACATTTTGTCTATTTTTTTTACGAATTTCTGTCTTTGGCACTGTTGCTTTCCCAAGGTGAAGGATATCAAGGAGCATATGTTTTCTCTGAAATAATCAGTTGGTCATGAACTTCCTCACCCAGATAGTTACTGTGTCCTTCACGATGGCTGAGGGCGTTCAAGCAGCCAGGGCCGAAAAGCCCACTTCCCTTTCTCAGCAGAAATGGTCATCATTAAGCTGGCCTATTTTTCATAATCATGCCCCAGCTTGCTGGCCACACTCATCTTTTCTAGGATTCTATGCATAACTCTTGGGTCATTTCTTCACATGTCCCTACTTCTGATACTCCACAACCAAACAGGAAATCATTCACTTTTAAATGTTTTCTTTTTCTGTCCGTTTGGACTCAGCACTCCAGCAATTTGTGCAACTTATAAAGGGCAGTAGGCTTGCAGGTAGGAACTATTTGGATATGGTTTGATCTGCAGACCGCCCCCGTGCTAACCACACTTTGTATGAGGGGCGTGAACTTCATAAAGCATCAGAGTGAATACAAGAAAATCAATAAGCAATCTGTGTGATAATTAATTAAGGTGCCAGAATGAATTACTGTTTCTTCCCCTCCTGATTTGGGTCAGAGTCTTGTTTGATTTGGGAAGTTGTCCATTTTCAATTACAGTTCTCTGTTCTTTGGATGTGACTGGAATGAATGATTGGCAGAAAATCATGTTAGTGTAGAAAGCTATGTGGTAAGTTCAAATATGGCAAAGGTGTGCTGGGGGTGGGGTGGGGAGGGTATTCCCAAACATGAACTGAGTATTAGAGCAAGGAATTAGGAAAGAAAGTTCTTTCTTCACACCTGCAGACATCAGTAGGATAAAGCCAACTTTGTTCTTTGTGTATTGTTCTCAGGTTTCATATATTCATTCCACAAATGTTTACTGAGTAAATATACTGGAGATACAGACACAAACAAGAATATAAGATCCCTGCCCTCAGAGAATTCATAGTCCGGCAAGGAAGATCAGTATTAAGGAATGTATTACACTCATACTTTAGGAATTGCAATTTCTGAAAAACAAAACAAAAACAAACAAAAAACAGACAAGGGACACCATCTTTGGATGGATTCTCCCACAACCAGAAGGTTACAATGCAAACTAAAGCCAGGGCATGAAGAATGATCCCTAATGTAAATTGTAGACGGTGGTTAATTATAATGTATAATTATATACATTGTAATTATATTGTTTCATAGGTTGTAACCAAAATACCAATTGTTAACAGAAGAAATGATGCCCAAGAGGGAGAGATTATGTAGAAATCTATACATTCTGGCTAATTTTATCTGTAAATCTAAAACTGCTCCGAAAATAAGGTCTGTTATAAAACAAGTCAACAAATTACGCACACACAATCTAGAAAGTTTCCTGAAAGCTTTCTATAGCCTTCTGTATCTTGGTCAACACTTAAAAAATAGAAAACAAACAAACAAGAGTTTAGGTCTATTCATAACAACCTATAAGACAGAGAAGCGGTTCCGTGAGTTTCTGAGACTGTAGCTCTTGACAGGAGTAGAAAGTCTCAGGTTTCCCTCATGGAGCGGCTGGTGGTTGCAAACTGCTGACCTTTCAGTTTTCAGCCCAATGTGTAATCTGTACACCACCAATGCTCCTGTAGAGGCTAAGGAAATAAGTAAATAGAAAATAAAGGGATTTTCCTGCCAGGGTACGTTGAGTATTCCCCCTCTTGGGCTCTAGAATATGAAGCAATGTGTCCCAGGAAATCAAAGTGCTCAGCAGTGAAATGCAGTTCATTTCCCTGCCTCAGATTCAGCCTCCAATAAGCATTTGTTACTTGGTTAAAACAAGGCCTCTCCAAACTTGGCCAAAAACAGATGATAATGAGCAAGAATGGGCTGTTTTTCTAGATAATGGCACCAGTGTTGGGACAGACCCAATTCTCTGGCAGAGGGATGGCCTTCTCAGAACGGCCTTGATTGCCTGGTGTTAAAAATGCCAGATGGATTGAATTAAGATGACTGGAGAGCTTCAAAAGCTTTCTATTTGTTCTGGAAGCTATAGATCTCATCAAGGTGAAGCAGGGGCCTGGAGCAGATCTTTGCAGGCATAGGCTTCTGTGACTTAAGTATAGGATTCTGTGAAGATTGGCTCAGACACTAGCACTCCTAGAAAAATGGCTGAATGCCAAGTGCACTTTCCTTAAATGTCTGAGAAGCGGGGCCTGGAGCAGATCTTTGCATATATATGCGACACAGACAGGGACATTGCTTATAGTTGGTGTAACGGTCCAATCCTAAATGTGTTCACAGTTTCCATAACTCGCCTTAGTGTAATTATACTCAACTTAGGGAATGAGCAACTGCCCTTTCTCTCCCCTATGGACATGTGATTGATTGGTTTTCCAGTAAAAATACCTTAAGCATAGACCTAAGCTCCCGTGAGCTCCCAGAAGGTTAGATTTTAAATCTAGGTAGAGTTTACTTGTCCCTTCCTCATTAAACTTGGATAAGTCAAGTTCAAAACAGAGGCCTTTTCATATCAGCAAGGGCAGGGAAAAACCTAAAGTAAGCACAAGAATTTACCTAGCATCCATGGCAGACAGATGCCAAATGCTAGGTGACTAGCACACCTTCACTCCATAGGATGGTGTATTTTAATGACTGTCCCCAGGCCAGAATTAATTGCATGTAGAATCTCTTGGAGAACTTTTGGGCCCATAGTTTGCTTTGCTGTTTGGTCCTTCTGATGCCAGTTGCATATCAGTCCTTACTACTCGCTCCTTGATTTGGGACCTGGTAAACAGTCACGAACTGAGGCACGTCTGGGTATTTGCATAACCCACCCACTACCATCTAGTTCTTTCTGACTCGTAGTGGCCCTATATATAGGGTTTTTAAGGCTGTCAATCTTTATGGGAACATTGGTTTTAACTGCAGAGCTGGTGATTCGCAGTCCAGACTTCCCCAACAGAGCCATGATGGTGCCCGATTTGTCTAATGAGCACACTGTGTATGTAAATGTCATCATGTCCATTTGAACCTGAATGTGTATGTTTTGGTTCATTTGTGAAAATTGTGGAACTGTTAAAAAAAAAAGTAGTCGTGCGTGTGTCCGTGTGATGATTTTAAGGAAAATAAAATTATCTTTCTCAGTGTCCTGGAGAATGAAAGTCTAAATCAGCATCTTAACTAAGTTGATTCCTTCTGTGGACCTCCCCACCTCATTTCTGATGTCTTCCAGTGATACTTGATATGCTTTTGCTTGCACATGATTCTCACATGTCATTTATCCTTTTCTGTATGTCTCCGTGTCTAGTCTGTGTTCTGTGCAACTCAGAATCTCTCAAGTAGGAACCATCCTATTCTGGTATGGCCTTATTAATGTAACAAGCGACCCTTATTTCCAAACAGTATTACAGCCACGAATACAAGAGCCAGAAGGTCAACATATACTGGGTGAGAGTATCAAAGAACCCAAACCCACTGCCCAGGTATTCATTCGGACTCATAGCTTCCCAATACGTGGGGTTTCAGAGACAGTTGAATGTCATGGCCACAGAGCATCAACTTCCTCCTTTGGAGGGACTGGTGATTTGATCCACCAAACCTGAGGGTAACAGACCAACAGGTAACCCACAGTGCCACCAGGGATCCTTGGGATCCTACATAGGTTTGGAATATTGCCAAAAGTGAATGTGTTTGTAGAATGGGAAAATGGAAAAGACTTTCAGCATAAGGAAAACACATACCTCTGAATAAGTGAAAAGGACAACCCAAACTAGGTGTCTAAGGAAATCCCTAGACTAGGCAAATCCCTAGAGTGGTTGTCCTAGGGAGGAGGGGAGGGGAAAATGGTGGTCCTTGCTTAGGAAAGGAAGCCTTGAGTTTCTGTTGATGGTGATGGTCAATTTGGCAACAGATCCCAGGGATGGTTAGACATGATTAATATAACATATGTGCCTAAATTATATATAGCTAAAATATTTAGTCCCCAAGTGAGATATATATGTATATATGCATGTATAGCTATACATATAAATTGTTGTTCATGACAATAAAAATCTGTGTTTTATGAATAATGCAGTCCCTTTGGCAGATATATGTGACAGACTGAAAATTCACCATCAGGAATTTGAAGATATTGCTTCTTTTAAATTGCCACCTTTAAGTATGCATTTCTCTAACTGGGGTAGCTACTTTCCAAAGAGAGTATAAGTTTTAGCAAAGTTATTGGTTGTATTTTTTTTAACCTCAGCCTGAAATCACAGGCTACTTGGAGTTTTTCATATTTGAATCTTCCACAGGATTGTCACCCCAGCATTTAATATGTATTCAGGACATAATTTCAATATAAAAATTAAATATGTTAAAGTGAATGATAGTATACTATGGAGAAGAGCACTATTTCAAGAGTTCCTATGAGTAAATTAGCCCTGGTAATATAGTGGGTTACTCATTGGGCTGCTAATTATAAGGTCAGCAGTTTGACTCCACCAGCTGCTCAGCAGAAGAAAGATGAGGCTTTTTCCTCCTGTAAAGGCCAGTTCTACTATTCTGTCCTATAGGGTCACTATGAATGTGAAGTGGCATTGTTTGGAAGGGTGATGGCAAATCGTTAGTTTCAGGGAGTTTACAAAACTCTGGCATGCTGGAAGTAGGCAAATAATACTTTTATCCTGGCATGGCTTTCTAAGAGGTCAGCTGTTAAGTGCCTGTCTTCCATGTTGTCCTCCCTCAATTTAGCTGACCATTCTGACCCCCCACACACACACCATTCATGCTCTCCAAATGATTCTAGTTTAGCTGTATGCAGGCCAGGAGATGAAGACAGGCAGCCCGAGCTATGGCCTCCAGAAACGTGACTATGACCCCAGGCACATCGCTGGTATGTTGTTGTTGCTGTTGTTAGGTAATGTGGAGTCCATTCCAACTCATAGTGCCCCTGTGTACAACAGAACGAAACACCATAGGGTCCTGGGCCTGCCTCACAATTGTTGTAATGTTTGAGCTCATTTTTGTAGCTCCTGTGTCAATCCATCTTGTCGAGAGTCTTCCTCTTTTTTGCTGCAATAGTCTCTCATTCACTACCATCAATCAAGTCAGTGTTGGCTCATAGAGATCCCCTGTGCTATTCCGAGGCTGTAATGGTTTACCTGGGTAGAAACCCCAATCTTTCTCCTGTGGAGCTGCTGGTGGTTCTGAACTGCCACCCAGACAGATGGCAGCCCAACTCCTAGCCACAACACCACCAGGGGTTCATTTTGCTGCTGTAGCCTCGGTTTATTTCTACTCTTCAGACCATCTTATACAAAGCTTCTGTTGCTGGCAACCATCACAACTTGAATTATATTAAGAGATAAAGCATATCAGGTACTCTCTGATCTCCAAAGAAAGGTGGTCCAATAAAATATGTAAATTATAGAACAATATTATTAGTATCACAGACAAGTACCTTTTTGTGGAGGATTAAACATGATTGGAACAGTACATTGAAAAACAACTGTGAGAAATCCAAGCCAGTTTCAGAAGAGGATACGAAATGCGGGATATCATTGTTGATGTCAGATGGATCTTGGCTGAAATCAGAGAATACCAGAAAAATGTTTACTTGCATTTTATTGACTGATAAAAGGTATTTGGCCATGTGCATCATCACAAATTATGGCTAGCATGTCAAAGAATGAGAATATTCTATAACATTTAATTGTGTTCATGTAGAACTTGGACATAAATCATGAAGCAGTCATTTAAGTAGATCAAGGGGATACTGAATTGTACAGTGAGGAAATATATGTATCAGGGAGGTATCCTTTCCAATATGTATTTTACAATAACTCACTGCCATCAAGTCGATGCTTACTCATAGTGACCCTACATGGCAGGGAAGAACTGCTCCTTGTGAGCTTCTGAGATTGTAACTCTTTAGAGGAGTAGAAAGCTTGTCTATCTCTTGAAGAGCAGGTGGTGATTTCATACTCTGGGCCTTGTGGTCAGCAGCCCAACTCACAACCAGTATTCGACTGGGCTCTTTCTTCAGTATGTATACTACGTAAACAATCTGAAAAGTTGGACCATATGAAGAAGAAGGCAGAATTAACATTGGAGGAAGATTCACCAATAGTCTGTGACATGCACATAATACAACCTTGTTCTCCAGAAGCACAGCACACTTGAAGACTACAGCCTTCATTATGGATTGTGCCGTATCAGAAATAAAACACAAATCCTTACAACTGGACCAATGAAGAATTTCTTGATAAATAGGGAAAACATTGAAGTTGTCGTTGATTTTCTGTTTTTGTCTCTACAATCGCTACTTAGGAAAGTGGTGATACAGAAATCAACTCATGTATTGCATTGGACCAATCTACTGCAAAAAACCTCTTTAAAGTATTAAAAGGTTACCACTGTGAGGACTACGGTGTGCCCAAACGAAGCCATGCTTTTCCCAATTGCTTCCTATGCATATGCAATCTGAAATAAGGAAGACTGTTGAATAATGGATCCATTTGAATGAAGAATATGAAAAGTACCAAAGACTGTCAGAAGAACACACAAATCTGTCTCAGAAGAATTACAGTCAGAATGCTCCTTAGAAGTGAAAATGATGACACATCATCTTATGTATTTTGGACATGCTATCAGAAGGGACATATCCCTGGAAAAGGGCATCATAATTGATAGAGGGTCAGCCAAAAAGAGGACAACCATGTGGATTGGCACAGTAACTGTGACAATAGACTCAATCATAGTAACAGTTGTGAGGGCAATGCAAGACAGAGCTTTTGTCTCTTTCTGTTATACATAGGGTTGCTGCACATCAGAACCTATTCAGTGACACATAACAATAAAAGCAACATCCCCTTATTGTCAAAGTTCCAGTGGCTTCCCTTCACACAAGAAAATTCTAGCTTTTTCCTCTGGTCTTCAAGCACTACATGATCTGTCCTACCATCTTTACTTTTAAAGCCTCTATTTTATTATCCTTGCCTTTTCTCACCGAACCCAGTTGTTTCTGCATGCTTACTGGAATTGAAATTATACATCTTTTCAAAAGGTATTTTCTTTCCTGATTCTATTGTGGCTGGAACACTTGCCATTCAAGATGCTAAATTTTGCCTCTTCAGACAGACCCACGAGGCCGCCAGCATCAGCCTGTGTCAGTTCTTTCCTATGTGCTTACTGGTAACTACGTTTCTAGGGCTTTAATGCAAAAATAATTTCTTTTATAAAGATTAATATAAGGTTTGTCCCACTGATAAGAGCTGTAAGAGCGCTCAATAAAATATTTATTTAAGTAATAGAAATGTGGGCAAAGGGAGACAAGTGACAGTTTAAGATAGGAAATAATAATAGCAATATACATTTGACCAAGGATTCATGAGGATGGGAGGGTGGTAGAGGGAAGGGAATAAAAGAGGAACTTATACCAAGGGCTCAAGTAAAAATAAAATGTTTGGGAAATGATGAGGGCAACATATGTACAAATATGTTTGATACAATTGAGGCATAAGAGCTGTAAGTGCCCCCAATAAAATGATATTTTTTAAAAATGTTAAGCTCTCCATATGGTCATTAGTGCAGAAGCAAGTCTGCCAATCAATAATTACTGAAAGAGCTATCATAGAATCAGTTAAACTTTTCTTACCCAACCTTATGTACATTACCAATGAGCACTGTATATATTTTTTGGTTGTCTTCTTTTTTTAAAAATATTTTATTAGGGGCTCATAGAACTCTTATCACAATCCATACATATACATACATCAATTGTATAAAGCACATCCACACATTCCCTGCCCCAATCATTCTCAAAGCATTTGCTCTCCACTTAAGCCCTTTGCATCAGGTCCTCTTTTTTTCCCCTCCCTCCCCGCTCCCCTCTCCCTCATGTGCCCTTGATATTTTATACATCATTATTTTGTCATATCTTGTCATATCCGGAGTCTCCCTTCCCCAACTTCTCTGCCGTCCATCTCCCAGGGAGGAGGTCACATGTGGATCCTTGTAATCAGTTCCCCCTTTCCAACCCACTCACCATCCACTCTCCCAGCATCGCCCCTCACACCCTTGGTCCTGAAGGTATCATCCACCCTGGATTCCCTGTGCCTCCAGCCCTCATATGTACCAGTGTACAGCCTCTGCCCTATCCAGCCCTGCAAGGTAGAATTCGGATCATGGCAGTTGGGGGGAGGAAGCATCCAGGATCTGGGGGAAAGCTGTGTTCTTCATAGGTACTACGTCGCACCCTGACTGACCCATCTCCTCTCCTAAACCCCTCTATGAGGGGATCTCCAGTGGCCGACACTTGAGCCTTGGGTCTCCACTCTACACTTCCCCCTTCATTCAATATGGTATATATATATATATATATATATATATATATATAGTGAGCACTGTATTTGTGCACATAATTCATCCACATAAATAACACACACCATGTAATGCACATGGAAAACAAAGGAAACGGATGGTGAAGGTGTTGCATAATCTGCAAAAAATGTGTAATGCATGTGCTATTTGCATAAAGATGCAGTATCTTAAAAAAATCACTACCGTTTTAGAACTTATTCTCGAGCAGGAAGGATATAAAATATGAAAAGACTAGCTATAAGCCATAAGCAAAAATCCTATATAATAGATAAACTATGTCATAAACTCTTGCTTTGTTCTGCAATCAATACTCATGGAAGCAGCTGTCAAAGATGGAAACATAAGGGGCATCATTGTGTAAATCTGCTACACAAGACCTCTTAGAGTGTTGAAAAGCAAGGGTCTTTGAGAACTAACGCACACCTGACTCAGGCCATAGTGTTTTCCATGGTCTCCTATGCATATGGAAGTTAAACACTGACTAAAGAAGACCAAAGAAGAACGGATGCATATAAACAGTGGCGGTGCTGGAGAAGAATGCTGATAGTGCCACGGACGGCTACACGGGCAAAGCTATCCAGGAAGAAGCATGGCCACAGTGTTCCTTAGAGGCAGGAGGGCGAGCCTTGGTCTCATGTACTTCAAACATGGTGACTGGAGAAGGTCATCCAGTGTGATACAGTAGAGGGACAGTAAAAATGAGGAAGGCCCTTAAGAGGATGGATTAACGCAGTAGCTCTAGCAATGGACTCAAGCATATGAACGATTGTGCGATGGCACAGGACCAGGCAGTGTTTCATTCTGTTGTGCATAAGGTTGCTATGGGTCTAGACTGACACTATGGCATCTAACAATGCCAACAAATCGGGTGGGGGGAGATAAAGCAATAGAGATGGCAATAAAATGCCCAATCAAAGGGTGTATGTGTGTCTATTTAATATAAGATTTTCCTGAAGGCCTCAATGAGAAGACATTTAAGTCGAGAAATGAGGGTGAAGGCTGGAGCTATATGTATATTGAAGACTGGTCCAGCTGCAGGAGCGAACGGCAAGTGCAGAGCTCAATTGTATGGGCAAGCAGTATATGCTAAAAACAACAACAATGGCAAAGAACTGGACTGGAATACAATAAGACTGGGTGTAGTGAGACAAAGCCCTGATGGGTCAGGTGGGAAGGGAAGGCAGATAATGTATGGTAAAATAAGTAATGGTCAGGCCTGCGGGTCCTCTTCTGAGTTAAATAGAGTGCCAGTGGTGAGCTTTGAATAGAAGAGTGAATTACATGTTTTAGAAGCATAAATTGATCTTATAGATGGAGAGAAATAGGAAGGGAAAGGTAGAAAGAGAGAGGTTAAATGCCATGGCATTTAAAATCGAGTAGAAGATGCTGGCAGTATGGACTTAGTAGTAGCAGTAGAAGTACTGAGCTGTGGTCAGATGTTGCACCTATTTGCTGATCGGTTGAAATGAGGGGTACGAGAGCAACAGAGAGTTAGAGGAGTGCATGTTTCTTTGTTTGCTTTTGCCCTGAGCAAGTGAAAAGATGATGTTTCCACTTATAAAGAACACTGGGCAAATTATCATAAGCAATAAAAATCCAGTTCAGTTTGATACTTGTTAGGCATCATTTTGAAATATTAAAGACATGTTTTCCATACAGAACTGTGCCAAGCACGAAGTAGACACTCAGTAAATGTTTGTAACGGAACACATGAAGGTTCGTAAAGTTCTGGTTGCCTCCTCTCCACCTCAGCCACATCTTATCAGGTCGGTCTACTTCCTGTGCATGACATGCAGTCACACCCTTTGCATCAAGTGAGCCTTAACAAACACATACTCCTTTCCTTTGTCTTCTGTCTCACGTACCTCCTGCTCTCTGAGAGTATCTGGAAGCCGTATTTTCTCTGGTTCTCCATCTGTGGGGAAGAAAAAGCAGCTAGGAAGCCTGTTATTAATCTCCTTGCATCAATACTTATGAACCTATGTCATCTTCTTTTGTTAGTCACAGAGAAGACTAATTATACTAACTAGACTAATGAACTCATTATGTAAGTGTTTCTTGTGCTGAGATGATCTGCCCAACTTTCCACTGTAGCTGTTTAAATACCACTACAATCCAGATGGTTCAGTAGTACCAGACAATTCCAGAAAATCCTAATATTAATAATTGTGTGTGTGTGTGTGTGTGTGTGTGTATCTGAGCAAGTGAGCCTATTGGTACAGATAGACAACTTGATGGTCTGGGGTGTTGAGACCAAGAAAGGTATTTAAGAAGTGACTATCTCCTCTGAGCCAACACTGTGACAGAGATTTACAGACCAGCACCAGCACAGACAAGCTATTATAACCTGAGGGAGGGCGGAGTGACCTGGGCAGATTATTTCTGCCATCTGGGAGTGAACTGGAAGATTAAGAGAGTTACTGATTCCTTAACAAAAGACAAATGACAACCTTTTTTGTATAGGGCACTTTTGAAACCCCTGGGTAAAAGTCTACTGTGGTGGCTTCCTTTCTTGGAGGAATGGCCTTAATCACTAGAAGTTACCCAGCAACTGCAGTAATGACAGACACTACTGAGAACACTTGGCAAACATTTCTGTCAGAGAAGAGTGTGAGTTTCAGCACCTCTCTCTTCCTTTGGGGATTCTCATGGAGCCGAGCAGACCTGTAAACTCTTTGTAGAACCCACCCTGGAAGTCTGGGTGGCTCAGTGGGTTAAGCAATGGGCTACTAACCACAAATCAGTCATTTAAAACCACCACCACTTGAAAGAGATGAGGTGTTCTACTTCCGTAAAATGTTACAGTCTCGAAAGGGGGACCATATATAAAGACAGTGCCAGACGACTGCAGTGTGCCAGCAAGGAGTGGGGAGCCAGTGGAGGGGCCTGAGGGCTCGGGCCCCATACCAGCTACGTAGACAACTGCCCCTCACCCCAGAAGAATTTATTTGATAGGACAGCACTGAGGCTGCAGCTAGGGGAGAGGGGCATGTCTGATCAGAGCAAATAGGAGCAAATGAAGGGGGAGGAAGAGAAAGTGGAGCACATCCTGGCCCATCAGGCCTGGAGGACGATACCCCTGCTCTGAACAGCCAATGGACAGAGTGGACAATGTGGTTGTTCACACTATGAAACACACCATCCCTTGATGGCCCAGGGCCCTAAGGGGGACAACACTGGAGACTCAGGGCCAGGACTGGCCCAGACTGACCCTGTGACACTGAGGCAAACCACTAAATGTGTGTGACAGAGCAACCGTGGCAGCAGAACAGGGAGCCCCCAAGGAAGGACAAAGGACAGACTCTGGGGCCAAAGCATGGTACCCCATTGGACCTGACAGAAGAACACGCCTACAGATCAAAAATCACACCTTGATCTATTTACAGGTTCTTTTTTCTTTTTAATTTTTTTCTTTTAATTGATGTATTCTTCTATGAGTAATTGGATTCTGTTTTTGTTGTCATAGATGCATTCTCACTCATCGCCTTTCTTGCTATGACTTGACTTTTGGTGCATATTATTATCTCTATAGATCAATCTAGATAAGATAGACTGGATGAATAGTCTGGAGGAGAAAACAACGGGACCAATGGTTCCAGGGGGACACGGGAGACAGGGAGGGGGCAAGGAGGTGGTCCTGACCAACACAGGGACAGGGGAGCAATAAGTGATCCAAAATCAGTTGCAAACAGGGTGTGAGAGGCCGAGGAGGGATTCAGCAAGGGCATGGAAACTGAGAGAAATTACTGAAACCCAAATGAAGGCTGAGCATGATAGTGGGACAAGAGGAAAGTAAAAGGAAATAGAGAATATTTATAGAGGTCCAAAGACTGGAATGTGCATATGTAAATATATTTATATGAGTGTAGGGAAACAGATCTATGTGTATATATTTATAGGTTAAGTACAAAGGCAGCAGATAGACATTGGGCCTCCACTCAAGCACTTACTCAATGCAAGAACACTTTGTCCTATTAAATTGGCATTCCAGGATACACACCTTCCCGACACAATTGCTGAAGAAAAATGTGTACAAAAGCAAATGTGGTGAAGAAAGCTGATAGTGCCCGGCCATTAAAAGATATAGTGTCTGGGGTATTAAAGGCTTGAAGATAAACAAGCGGCCATCTACCAGAGAAGCATCAAAACTCACATGGAAGAAGCACACCAGCTTGGCTGACCACAAGGTGTAGAAGGGACCAGTTAGTAGACATCAAAGAACTAAAAATCACATCAGTGAGTGCCCACCTTCCCGATATGATCACTGAAGACAAACGTGTGCATAAGCAAATGTGGTGAAGAAAGCTAATAGTGCCCGGCTATCAAAAGATATAGCGTCTGGGGTCTTAAAGGCTTGAAGACAAACAAGCAGTTATCTAGCTAAGAAGCATCAAAGCCCACATGGAAGAAGCACACCAGCCTGTATGACCACAAGGTGCAGAAGGGACTAGTTATCAGACATGAAAGAACTAAAAATCATATCAGTGGGTGCCCACCATCCTGATACGAACAATGGAGACAAACATATGCATAAGCAAATGTGGTGAATAAAGCTGATGGTGCCCAGCCAGCTATCAAGAGATATAGCGTCTGGGGTCTTAAAGGCTCAAAGTTAAACAAGTGGCCATCTGGTTCAGAAGCAACAAAGCCCACATGGAAGAAACACACCAGCCTGTGTGACCGTGAGCTGTCGAAGAGATCAGGTATCAAGCATCAAGGAACAAAAAAATCATGTCATTGAAAATGTGGGTGAGTGAAGAGTGGAGACTCAAAGCCCATTGGTAGCCAACCCGACACCCCTTACTGAAGGGTTGTGATGAGGAGCTGAACCAGTCAGGGTGCAGGATAGCAATGATGAAACATATAACTTTCCTCTAGTTCTTTCATGCTTCCTCCCCCCCCCCCCACTGTCATGATCCCAAGTCTACCCTACAAATCTGGCTAGATCAAAGGATGTACTTAGGTACAGATAGCAACTGGAAACACAGGGAATCCAGGACAGATGACTCCTTCAGGACCAGTGGTGAGAGTGGTGATGCCTGGAGTGTGGAGAGAATGTGGGGGAGAAAGGTGGAACTGATTACAAGAATCTACGTATAGTCTCCTCCCTGGGTGAGGGATAGCAGAGAAGAAGGTAGGGGAGACATCAGACAGTGTAATATATGACATAATAATAATTTATGAATGATGAAGGGTTCATGGGATAGGAGGGAGGGGGAGGGAGGGGGAAATGAGCAGCAGATATTAAGGGCTCAAGTAGAAGGCAAATGTTTTGAGAATGGCGATGGCAACAAATGTACATATGTTCTTGACACAATGGATGGATGGATGGATTGTGATAAGAATTGTAAGATCCCCCAATAAAATGATTTTTAAAATTAAAAAATCATTAAAAAATGTTACAGTCTCAGAAACCCACGGAAGCAGGTCTACCCTGTCCTAGAGGGTCACGGTGAGTGGACATCGACTAGATAACAGTGAGTTGGTGAGAAGCATTCTCAATAGTTTATGTAGGAAAGTCATAATCTTCAAAAGGGTAGGATCATCTCTTTTAGGGAAAAATTCATAGAACTCATAGAGAGGACGTTTTAAGCAAGGGGGAGTGAGTGGTATTATTGTGTATGTATATATGTGTAGTCAAACCCAAACCAAACTCACTGCCTTCGAGTCGATGCTGACTCACAGCAATCCTATAGGACAGGGATCCCGAGACTGTCTCTCTTTATTTCCAGGAGTACAAATCCCCATCTGTCTCTCATGGAGCAGCTGGTGGTTTAAACTCCTGTCCTTGCAGTTAGCAGCCCGGTTCGCAACCACTATGCCACCATGGCTCCAGGCATGTGTACCCAAGGGTAAAATCTCAATGTTACCTACAAAGATAGCAATTAAGGGAAGAAAGGAACAGATTTATCTTGCCATCTAGTAAATATGGACAGTAAATAAACCTGTGAATGGCCTGTTATGACAAAACTAGATCTGGGCTCCTTAGCTGGACTCAGGGACAAACAATGGTCCAAAGGTGATAAACCCATCTATTGCCATAAAATTTATTCTGATGCTTAGCCACCCTATAGAGGGCTTCTGCAACTAGAAAATTTTATGGTGAGAAGATAGCCTCATCTTTTTCCCAAGGAGTAGTTGGTGGGTTTGCCCCACAGTGATCATTCTCTCAACCATTCATTCAACAAGAACCGTTCATTCAACAAGCATATTTTGACTACTTACTTTTTATTAAGGCCTTAGTCTACATTGATGAATGAAACTCCTGGAAGTTCCACCAAGTGGCTGAGATGGGAAAATATGCAAGGAAATAAATACAATAATAAAGAGTTATTGAAATGCAACAGAAGGTTTACCATGTACCAGACCATGTTTTCTGATTGAATCTTATTATGTCAAGACCATAATGGTCTCCATCATTCTCTAGCACTCTTCAGTACTTAAAATTATCTTGTTTCTTTACTTATATCCAACTCTACTCAAAGCTGCACAAGTGTAAGGGCTTTGCCTTTTTTTGTCTCCAGCTACATCTGCAGTCTCTTGCACAGTACTCAACAATTACTTATTAGGTGATTGAATGAATATTATATTATCTTCATGTTAGCTCTGTTAGATGTAAACTACAGAAATTGTTCTGCCTATTAATGAGAATCTGAGTTTCTGGAATGGATATAGATTTGGGATTCAGTATCAAATGAATATAATACTTCTATAAACAAAAATGATAACTTATTTAGGGTTTACCATGTGTTAAGTAGTATGCTCAACCCAAAATCTCACTGCCAATTGAGATGGTTCTGACTAATGACAACTCTATATGAACAGGGTAGAACTGCACCCTGTGGATCTGAGAGACTATACATTTTTACAGGAGTATAAATCCTCAGCTTTCTATGATGGAGTAGTTTCTGGTGTTAAACTGCAGACCTTGCAGTTACCAGCCACATATGTAACCATAATACCACCAGAACTTGATTCCCTACATAGAGTGGGTTATTGAATCCTCACAACAATCAACATGAAAGAGATACTGTAGTCGTTACATAATCTGGTGTCAACTTGAGAATATGAAGAGTGAAGGGGTAGAATTTAGCCTGTCAATCAGGTTGCAGCTTGATGACCTCATGTGGAGGCACGATGGAGATAATTAGCTCACTAGAAGCCAGACACACTCTCTCCCTGTAAGACATTGCTGTTGACAAGCTGCATGTAACTACATTGATAGACCCAAACCCCTGGAGCAGGAAGAACCATGTGGAGACCCACGCCAGCGCCAAGATGCTTCCACCATCACTGGATCCACAAGACTTTCCACCCATGGCCTGTAATCTTCCTGAATTCTGTGGCATTGCATGTGTTGTGTGAATCTAAAGAGGAATTTACAGACTGGTATCAGACATATGGGCCAATATCAGACTTATGGACTTGATCTGGACCAGACTGGGATGATTTCTTAATATACATTTACTCTTTGAAATAAAGTTGTCCGTTACATATGAGTGTCTCTGGATTTGTTTCTCTAGTCAACCCTGGCTGGAACAGGTACTCTTATTTTCCTCTTTTTATACATGAATTTGAGGATCAGGGGGTGAACTCACTTCTTTACCAGCAGGTGATAGAACCCATAGTTAATGACAACATCTATTTACAAAACCTAGGTTCTCACCACTACATCAGGATTCTTGCCTTAGACTGAAGTGAAGGCATTTTGGGCTTTATCTGTGTTGTAGAAAACTGCCAGGTGGTCAATATCTTTCTGAATTATTTCACTGCCATTCTATCACTAGCTTATTAGAGGTTCAAATCTCAGTGAAGTGACAGGTTAGTGACCTGATAGCACAGACAGTGCAGAGCCGCTAACTTTAAGGTTAGCAGTTTGAACCCACCAGCTTTTCCTTGGGAGAAAGATGAGTCTTTCTGCTCCTGTATAAATTTACAGCCTCAGAAACCCAAATGGGGCAGTTCTACTCTTCTATCTAGGATCACTATGAGTCATAACAGCAGTGAATCTGGTTTTGGGTTTGGTTAACTCAATGGAGTGCAGTTCTACTGTTACACACAAGGGTGCGTCCTGAATCAGAATTGTCTCAACAGCAATGGATGGCAGTGAGTATATCTAGGCATCCTCCAATTCTATACTTCTTTGCTTCCTATTGAGGATGAAGGACGTGGCCTGAGCTAGATAGAATCTAAGCCAGAAAATATAGCCTCATCCTCAGAGTGTCCCAAATAAGTTCATAGCACATTTGTTTGAGAGAGATGACCAAAAACAAAATATAAGCACATGATATAAAGACAACTAGGCCAAATGAACTCACTAAGTTTTCACCAATGCAGTTAGATTGTTCAGGCAATTTATTGTTAGATGTGGATTGTTAGGGCTTCAAAATAGGGAAGTCTCATCATTTTCTCTTTCAAACCCTTTTTTTATGGAATGCCTATTAAATTTAGAAATATAAGAATACTTGGAATAGGAACATATAAAAATGCATATGCCACCAGCTTACCAATGCAGAGTATAAAGAACGTAGTATAGAAGAGTTACCTTCAGATCTAGTTCAGAAGAAACAAAGCCCACATGGAAGAAGCACACCAGCCTGTGTGATTATGAGGTGCCAAGGAGATCAGGTATCAGGCATCAAAGAACAAAAAAAAAATCATATCATTGTGAATGAGGGGGAGTGTGGGGTGGGGACCCAAAGCCCATCTGTAGGCAACTGGACATAGCACAGAGGGAGAAGTCATTTTAGCTTTCTGAGTCTCTGCCATCTATACAATTAGATTAATAGTAACCCTAAAAAGAAATCCTCCACCATTGAGTGTATGGCAAGCCATAACATCCCCTTACAGAAGGGTCACAGCCTGTCAGGGTGCAGTATAGCAATGATGAAACACAACCTTTTTCTAGTTCTTAAATGCTTCCCTCACACATTCCCCCCACTCTCATGATCCCAATTCTGGCTAGACCAGAGGATGTACACTGGTACAGATAGGAACTGGAAACATGGGGAATCCAGGACAGATGATCCCTTCAGGACCAGTGGTGAGAGTTGCGATACCAGGAGGGTGGAGGGAGGGTGTGGTAGCAAGGAGGAACCGATAATGGGGATTTACATATAACCTCCTCCGTGGGGGACAGACAACAGAAAAGTGGGTGAAGAGAGACATCAGAAAGTGTAAGATATCACAAAATAATAATTTATAAATTATCAAGGGCTCATGAGGGAGGGGGAGGGGAGAAATGAGGAGCTGATACCAGGGGCTTAAGTAGAGAGCAAATGTTTTGAGAATGATGAGGGTAACAAATGTACAAATGTGCTTGACACAGTTGATGTATGTATGGATTGTTATAAGAGTTGTACAAGCCCCCAATAAAATCATTAAAAAATAAAAATAAACAAAGAGAAGCGATACCTCCAGATACAGGAAAATAATCATGGTTTCCAAAGTGCTTCAAATCTGCAGTCAGTCTACCTGTGTTTAAAACCTGGCTGACCCATTGATTATATGAGCAATGAGGGAGAAGTCATTTTATCTTTCTGAGTCTCTGCCATCTATACAATTAGATTAATAGTAACCCTAAAAAGAAATCCTCCACCATTGAGTGTATGGCAAGCAATAACAATCCTATAGGGTTTCCCAGGATATAAGCCTTTACAGCAGCAGACAGTCTCATCTGTCTCCCCCAGCACAGCTGATGGGTTTAAGTCGATGGCCCTGTGGTTAGCAGTCCAACAATTACTTGACAGCGCACCTGAGTTTCCTCGGGGTTAATTATCTCCCTTCCATTCAGTCCATTCCAACTCATAGTGACCCAGAGGACAAGGGAGAACTGCCCCTGTGGGTTTCCAAGATGGCAATTCTTTACAAGAGTAGAAAGCCTCACCTTGGAGTGGGGTGGCTGGTAGTTTTGAATTGTTGACCTTGCAACTGGTTAACAGCCAAACACATAACCAGCTCTGCTGCCAGGGCTCCTATTGTTTTTCCTCACTGCCATGGAGCCCATGCCGACTCATAGTGACCCTATAGGACAGAGTAGAATTGCCCCTTTGAGTCTCTGAGACAGTAACTCTTTATGTGAGTTGAGTGCCCTCCCAGGGAACCTAATAGTACCTACAAAATAGGGATTTGTGAATACTAAGTGGGCTTTTACTAATAAATGGCTTAGATCAGTATCTGGCACAATATTTAATAGTGATAATAACTGCAAGCATGTGGAAGGAAAGATCAGAAAATGAAATCCTTCTATCACATCGTGGGTTCATTAAGTATTTATTAAGCCTTTAATCTGAGCACTGTGCTAAGCACTTGGGAAATACATGAAATGTATACCCTGACCTCAAGGAGCATCCAGTGGAGGAACACACACAACTGACTGTATTGCTATGTCTATTCTCAGGAAGTATTTCCAACCACAGGTAGTATTTGCTCCCATTCATCTCCTGCTCTTTATCACTTTGATATTTGGCAGAGAGGATGCTAAGGAGTAGATGGAGTTAATCTGAATCCTTTACGACTAGTTGTAAAATTTCATTCTTTATATTAGATGTAACACACTCTCTTCATGAGAAAACTATTCACAAAGCACATATGGATACCTGCTCTTAGTTGATGCTTAGGGAAGGTTATAAAAAGACAGGCAGCTGTGTGGGGTGGTAGGGGAAGCATCAGACTTGAACTCAGGGAATTTAGATTTGAGTCTGGGAGTCCTGCCACTAACCAGTTTGATGTCTTGGATAAGTTGCTTAACATATGAGTTTTTAGGGATATTAAATGAACTAGAATATGAAATAAAAAGCACTTCCCTTTTAATAACTGTCCAGGTATTGTTTTTCATATATTCACATGTCACAAGGGTCTCTGCTTTTAATGAACTCACTCTGTTTAAGAATGTATAGAAACATATGAAAGATCATATCTGGTTTCTCACGCTCTCTTCCCTCCACCATATCATGGAAATCGACTTGTTAAACTCGCTAAGGATTTCATTGTCAATAAAGCCAATGACAACTGATTGATCTTCATTTTATGTGACTTTTCAGCCAAAGCATCCAAAAATTGACCATGTTCTTAAACCTGTGTCTTCTTTTGGCTCCCATGTCAGTCTCCTGGCTTATCGCTATAATGGCTCTTTGTCTCCATTATGAGTCACTCTGTGTTTAATCTAATCTGTGTAGTAGAGTTTCTCAAAGTCATAGTCCCTCCTCTCTTTTTACTCATTCCCCCTGTCTCCCTAAGCTTAATTCTCATCGATATATCTATGGCATTCATCTCTATCCTAGTTTTCTCTTGAGCTCCAAATGTCTATAGCCAAATACCTTATCAAATGCTGCTCATCAGCATCCTCTATGCAGTTGATCCCATTCATCTTGCATTTCAATATAGAGAAAGACCATCCAATAATTCATGTAAGCCAGAATCCTGGGCCTCATTTTACTATGAATATCAGGGTAACATTCATTCATTTTTCTTCATCCTTTCCTGAACTCTAAGTCATCAGCAAATTCAGTTATTTTTATCACCAAAATATATCTCAACTCTGAAAATACATTTTATTTATCTCTGTCATACACATTGGGTTGTGAACTGCAAGATCAGTAGTTCAAAACCACCAGCTGCTTCATAGGAGAAAGATGAAGCATTCTACTCCCTTAAAGAGTTGGTCTGAGAAACCCACAGGGACAGTTCTAGCCTGCCCTATAGGGTGGCTATGAGTCAGAATTGACTTGATGGCAGTGAGTTTTATCCCCTTAGGATGAGTTTCAATCTGGTTTGGGCTATACCACCATAAAAATACCCTAGCTGAATTCAGCATGTTCAAGCTTGCCCCCCACAAAGTTCATTTCTGAAATGTCAGCCTGGACGAGCTTTTACAAATTAAAATTTGATAGTATCATGTCCCTGTTTAAAACTCTTTAATAGGTTCTATTACTCTTTAATAAGTTCTAAGGCTTACGATCAATGCCAAAAGAGAACTGGCATGACCTGACCTTTGACAACTTTTCCAAACTCATCTTGCACCTTTCTCCCATTTGACTCCCTTCTCTCTTTACATTCTTCACCCTCCACGTTGAGAGCACAGGCCTACCAGACACTCCTTGGGAGAAAGATGAGGCTATCTGCTCCCATCAAGATTTACAGCCTTAGAACCCACATATGTAGCTATAGTGACTCTATGTGATTAATTTGAGCAATGGATTTTGTTTGAGTTTGGTTCCATTCAGCATTCAGTCTAATTCTTCCTATCTCAGAGCTTTCATATATCTTTTTTCTCCCCTACTTGATGCTCAGGTTTTAATTCCATTATCCCCTCCATCTGGAAACTTGCCCTTAGCAACCCTTGCGTCTAGACTAAGTCTGTTTTAAATTCCATAGCAATATGCACTTTCTCCTTTTCATATTGAACATGCCGTTAATTACATGTTTACTGTTTTTCCTCCTCACTAGACTGTTACATTTCACAAGGGAAGGGACTGTGTGTCTTCTTCACCAAGTACATTCCCTGGAGTATAAAAGATACCTGATAAAAATGAACTCTGGACTGGACCAGAGCATGTACATAGGTATAGGCAGGAGATAAAGGTCAAGACACATGGAACCCAGGAACAGGAATGGAAATAGTGATACTGGGGGGGGCAGAGGAGATGTGGGAGAAAGGAGTACCGAACGCAATGAACGGCACATAACCACACACGCGCTCCAGGGGGAAGAGCAACAGAAACCACAGGAGAAGGGAGACAGCAGTCTCTGTGAGGTATGAAAATAATACTAATCTATTAAGGGGCTACAAGGGTTGGGGAAGGAAGGAAAAAAAGAGGGCTGATCTCACGAGCTCTATAGAAAGTAACTGTGTAGAAAAGAACAATGGCAATAAATGTACTAATAAGTCTGACACAATTGACGTATGGATTCTAAAAAGAGTTGTAAGAGCCCCCAATAAAATGTTCTTAAAAATGAACGAATGTAGCATTGATGTTTATAGCTGTAGTATTCATAAGAACCCCGAAGTAGAAAATATCCACATACTCACCATCTAATAATTGGATGAACAAATGTGGGATATACATACAGGGGAATATATTTTAACCCTTAAAACAAATTAATTTCTCATTCATCATACAATATAAGTGAGTCTTGAAAACATTATTCTAAAGAAAAAAAGTCATACACAAAGACTGCACGTTGTAGGGTTCTGGGTATATGAAGAGCGCAAAAATGAAACAAAACACTGCCATCAAGTCAATTCCAGCTCACATCAAGTCAATTTATACAGTTTCCGTGGCTGCAAATCTTTATGGGAGCAGATAGACTCAACTTTCTCCTGTGGAGTGGCTGGTGGTTTTGAACTACAGGCCTTGTGGTTAGCAGTTCAACTTTTACCTGACAGTACCACCAGCTAGGTGAATTGTCCAGAATAGAAAACTCCACATAGACAGAAATTAAATGAGTGCTTGCCAGAGACTGAGGGAGGAGGAATGGAAAGTAACTGCCAGTAGGTTATGGGGTTGCATTTTGTAGTAATGGATAATCTTCTAAAATTAAATGGTCGTGATAGTTGCATACCTATGGGGATATTCTTTAAATTATTGAATTGTTTACTCTAAATGTGTGGATTCTGTGGTATGTTAATTATATTACAATATGTCTATTAAAATGAATAAATAAATGACCATGTAAATGACATCTGCAAATATGAAATATTACCGAGTGATTTTTAAATGATTACAGGGTATAAAGAATAGAAGGTAGTACATGTCATCTCACAATGTGCACACACACTTTTCATGTCTCTGCATGTACCTTTTGGGGAAATGGTAACTTGAGAGAGAAAACATAGGGGCCTGAATTTGAGAAGAACCTCAATAGAGATACTGAGGGAAAGTGACTTGTCATATTTCCCCAGAAAATTAATGACCTCACCTCTTATAAAGCTTTTGTGTTTTCAGTATCACTGAAGGTTTCTTCCCATTATACCCAGCTAAGTCATCCTCCTTAATGGCATGCCAGAATCCCTTCACAAAGTGCACTGATAATTCATCGCCCACCCCTACTGCAAGGGAGTTGCAGAGATGGTTCAGTGGTAGAATTCTCACCTCCACACTTCATACACACCTGCCACTCAATCTGTCAATGAAAGCTTGGTGCTAAATTGGTTTCAGAGGAGCTTCCAAACTATGATGGGCTAGAATGAGAAGCCTGGCAATCTTCTAATGAAAACCCAATCCAGAAAATCCTTATGAATCAGAAAGATTATACCCCTCCACCCACCTTTAGGTAGCTCAGGACAAGGCATCTTTCCTTCCTTTGTGCGTGAGGCCTCCAGGAGTATGGCTGACTCTAGGGCAGTTGACAAGGACAGTTGACAGGGAGGCTGAGAAGTGCAGTTTCTGCATTAAGGAAGAAAAAGGAGAATGAACTCTGGAGAAAAAACCCACAGGTTCTTTTTCTAAACACTTTGGATAGGTCAGTGGTTAGATCAGGAGGAATTCAGTGCTCTCTGGGGTTACCTCTGAGGTTCCCAACAACATTTCCAGTAGACTATGTCGCCAATAGCCACCCATCAAACCCCTTTCCAGATCAGCATCTGTAGCCCCAGTCCACAGGCTCAGCAGTTCCAGAGTAAACTGCATTTGGCAGGGACGGGCTTCCAGGCATCATTAGCCTCAGTGCATGCAACTCTACTTTAGAAACAAATCAAGAAAAGCTCACATGCTGGAATAAAGATACCAAAGGTGAAAGACCCTTTTATACTGCAAATTGAAACCTGTGAGGTAAAAATACTGGGTGACTTGCTATTATCTTTAAAAATAAATGCTCAACCACGTATTTTCCCACTTTTTTCCCTTTGTTGCATCTAATGACTGTGGCCATTAGAAAAGGGTTGAGAAAGATGAATACTATTTCTATTGAAAATTATTTTAGAACATAGCCAAAATAGTCACATATGTTCTCTCACTGCTCACTTTCCTCCCATATGCACTCTATTTAATAACATGCGATTGACAATATTCCCCACTTTATTTTCTATTTATTTTCTCTGGTTGTTGGAAACAACCTCTCTAAGGTAAGATTGTGTTGGAGAGATATAGTATTGGAGATGAAGCCCTGATGGAACAATGTTTAATTGCTTGACTGCCTCCGGAAAGGTCCACAGTTTGAACCCAGCAGCTGCTCCAAGGGAAAAAGGCTTGGCAATATCCTATGAACATTACAGCCTAGGGAACACTATGGGGCCATTCTTCCCTGTCATATGAGTAGAATAGGTTTACCGCCATAAGGTAGTGCAGAGGGTACTGTGACCTCTTTTGACCTTTTTGCTTTCAACAATCCTCCAACCCCCAGGGAAACTGATGTTAATGACACTGAAATAACTTGGACGCTTGAAATGTGAAGGATCAAGAAGAAAGGGGTGCTATTTCTTCCCTACACATCATTATATTTTGATAAAAAAGCTAAATCTGCTGAATCCCTTGAACTATTTTGACTTGGTTTCATATCAACCCCCAAGACTCATATAAAACTGTCCATTTGCAGGAAAGAGCAAACAATGACAGTTCTTTGAGATAAGTTAATTATTTGCCTTGAAGATCCCTTCAAGTTTCTTGATCTACTAATGGTATTAGAGAGTAGGGGCTGTTCCAAGGGATTTAATGAGTACCCATGCCATGACAGTCTTCAGCGAAATTTTTTCCCGACTTCTAATTAACTTATAAAGTTTTCTTGGGCATTTTTTTGGTTGTTGTTGTTTTGCAACAGAGACTGAGAGGAGGAAATTATATGGTAGATAGTTAATGCATTCTTTCTGACTCTTTCTCGAGATGACATAAATTAATGGCTGGTCTCATTTTTCATGCTCCCATGCATGAAAAGAAAGAAATTAAGACAGTGATGCTATTAACTATTATGGGAGGAATTCATCTCTTATCAGAGTTATCCAGAGCTTTCCAGCTCAGGCATCTATGTACTAACAGAGCCACCTCCCAGGCCAATGAACTAACTCAGAGTCTGCCAAATGGAATCATTTAAATTTTAGTGATTTTGGCCCCAAACCTTGTTGTCTGGTTCTACTACATCAGGAGGCCACCCTTTTCTGGAGCATAAGGAATTCTATTACCCAGTAGCTTGGGACAAGTTAAATGAGTCTGTAGACAATTTAACAACAGGAGCACTTGCCTGTGGGAAAGCCATTAATTTTGGTTAACAAAACAATGAGGACTTTCAAAATTTTTTTTGTTACCACAGATCTTTGCTTAAAGAAAAGAATGTGGATGAACTCCATGCCTCCCCTCCTCCTGTCCCCTCAAACAGATTGCACATAGAGACATGCTAATAAACAGAGCTAGCTAACTTTTGATAGAATTTTCATAGCTTTTCTAGACAAGTAAGTTTCAGCAAGATTCTGGAACTGGATTTATACTATTCTATGTCCTAATGGAAAAGTCTCACATAAAGGAATTATATAGAAAGGTGAATGGCGAGGTACTGAATTAAGACATTTGGGGAAATGCAAGATGTATGGTCTATTAGCCCAAACTTCAAGCTCACTGACTACATTAACAGTTTTGAATTTACATTTTAGCTTAAAATTTTGTGCAAGTGAACTAGGCTTTTGTGGATAATGTCCCCTCTTCACCCCCGCACCCATGCCTTTGTGGATGGAGGGGCGGCAGCCCTCTCTATAACCACATTTGCTACTAAGGAAAGGGCTTTTTTCTATTTCCTGTTGCTGCCAATTCTGACTAAGGGTAAACTCCATTGTTACAAAGTAGAACTGCTACATACATTTTTCTTTGCTGTAATCTTTATAGATACTTATTTCCATCATTTCTTCTCTGTAGCCGCTAAAATACAAACGTACTCACCGCCACAGAGACACATCGTGACCTTACAGGACAGGGTAGAACTAGCCCCGTTGAGTTTCTGAGACTTACAGGCGGAGAAAGACCCATCTTTCTCCTTCAGAGTAGCCAGTGCTTTTGAACTGCTAACCTTAAGGTTACCAGCCCCACAAATAACCACTTCACCAGCACGGCTCCAATTGTCCTCGAAAAGGATCATATTATCAGTAAAGGCCTTTTTGGTTTCAAGACTCAATTAGAACTACCCACTGTCACTGAGTGAATTGCAACTCACTGTGACCCTGTAGGGCAGAGTAGAACATCTACCTGGGGGTTTCTGAGACTGTAAATCCATATAGGAGTAGAAAGTCTCATTTTCTCCCAAGGCTGGTGGGTGCCAACTCCTGATCCTGTGGTGAGCCATTCAGCGCGCAGGCGGCTGTGCCACAAGTACTCCTCAGACTACATTAGAAGTGGCTTTTGAAAAAATTGTTAGGTCTGCCTGACTGTTAACTAAAAGGCAACCTGCACAGATCTCCCCTCTGGTAACCAAAGGCAAGTCTCTTTGCAGCCATCCTTGCATCAGATACAATTATAGGGGCAAATGGCTATAATCATGTGGGGATGACACTGACTCACTACTTAGAGACCAGAACTCTATTCACAGTATATTCTCCTGGGTCTGAGTACTAGCAAACAAGGAATGAGCTGATCTACCTGGAGTGAACGCAGCTGCTCCTCTGGGAACTCGCAGTATGGGCAGCAACGGGACTGTGATGGGCCACTTCTGGGCATGGCCTCCAGGAGACTCGAGGTGAGAATGACATCTGTCCCCTCTCCTTTCTCCACGAACATATACAACTTTATTATGAGGTGGTGGGTGCCCTCCCACAGGTGTAGGGCCAAGAATGTGCAGATGTATGCACACGCACATGTGTTAGGTGAGGGAAGAACCATTTAGAAATAGGAGAATGTGACATTCTTAGCATTATTTGGTCATTCTATCATTCTAGCCATGTCATTCTGTCATTCTAAGCATGTCAACCAAGATCTTGTGTAACAAAATGAGATTTCCTGTATAACTAGTTTTCCAGCAATATATTTTTATTTGGCCATCCTCAGGGCAGGGCGTCTCAGGGTGGACCTCTTTGCCTCCAATGAATGGCACCTTGCTTTGCAGTCTGCTGTACTTTGTATCCCTCCCATCTCTCCCTCACCCCCCCATATACTCTTTCTGAAGCCCCTCTGACATGTAGATTCTATCTCCAAATAAAAAAACAACCAGATTTGATCATTTGGCATTGTTCTTGCTTGCCAGCATCTGCTCCCCTGCCCACAGCCTGACTTCTTACTGAGGACTGGCATAACTCGGTTTTGCTCTGGCTTGTATTGATTTTGCTGTTGGTTTTGAAGAAGCAGGCAGCAGAAGGCACACCCGTCCAACAGCTTCCACGCACACAGTTGTGTCATACCGCCTGGGCTCTTCAGGTAGTGCCACCATTCGAACGCTCCTCTCCTCAGTTCTTCCTTCCTCATTAACCCCGCTGTCCCCTGAGGCTTCTACTTAATCTTTTGAGTAGCTGTTGTCAATATAAATAGGTATAAATAGTTCTTCCAAAAAGGTTCATCCTCAAGGATTATTTGATACTGGTGAAACGAAGCTGCTATCTGATTTTTTTTTTAAGTCCAGAGGCTATTTTGGGTTGATGGGTAAAATGATGATCCCTAGATAATAGGTTAAGGAGTTTATGCACCTTCAATAGTTTCCAAAAGGGTGGAGTCCATGATAAAGTTAAATTCTGTTCTATATTTTTCTCCTTTGGATTGGGATTCTTCAATGGGATCTTCTTTCAGAAGGTGAAATGCCGATATCCCGTTTTTCCGCGGTCATGGCAATGAGGCAATGAATCCCCCATGCCATGTCTTCCTCCTCTTCCTGGTTCCCCTTTCTTTGTTGCTCCAAGTGAACAGACATCACTTGATTTTGCCTTCAGTAGCTGCTTACCATCCAAGCTTTGAAGACCCCACTGATTATGCCACAAATGTAGATGTGGAAAAGAAGCAGTAAACACATATTAGATTGATTAAGATAGACCATGAGACAATGACTCTAATTAGCTCTGTGGGAAAAAGTGAGAGTCATACTGTGGGCCAGACCTACTTTTCAAGGACAAGCTTCACCACTATTAATTATTGAATCTTAGGCACTTTCTCTAATTTCTCTGAACCTCAGTTCCCTCCTTTGGAATGTAGAGCTAATAAGATGATCTACCGTTGAGATTTCAGGATTGAAAATTTCTCCCTTTTCAGGCAAATGAGTATTAAAATGTGAATTCCATAAGGTTTATTTAAACATGTGGCTAATTACTGCTAATGCCTAACCCTAACTCTTAAATTAAGCTTCATCAACCAGGCAATGGTAGGTAGAATTAGACAACCACAGTCTTGCCCCTCAAGACCAAAGCATTCTTCCCAAACTTTCTTAAAGACTGCTCTGGAGATTTGTGAGTTCTCTGAAAGAAGGGCTGAACATTTAGAATTGAGAGAATCATGCCTTCCTGGCCCCTTTTTTTCAGGTATATGAAACACTTACACCCTCTCCCCTTAGGTAGGAGTGGTAAGAAATGGACAAAGGTTGGAATTGTTCCTCCCCTACTTACCCTGCCAGGAAATGCAAGTACTGTGTGTGTGTGTGTGTGTGTGTGTGTGTGTGTGTGTGTGTGTATAGGCCTGGTGCTACTGTGGCATAAACATTAGACTGCTAACTACAATGTCCAGGGCCCAACTGACCAGCAGCTCCTCAGGAGGACATTAAGACTATTTTTTCCCACAAATATTTATGACCTTGGGACCCCAGACAGGGTCACTGTGAATCCAATGGGTATGTCAACTTGAGATTTCTCTTCCTCATATGTCAAGTATCCTGCATGTCAAGAATCTCTCACAGTACCAGACACATAATAGGAGTTTGAGTAATAAATAGAGGTGGCACCAAAATCCCCCTCTATTTATTAGTCTTGTGATTTTAGACATGTTCACCTTTGTATATTTTAGTGTTTAGTATTTAATAGTTATTATTATAAATATAATAACTGTTTTACATAGTTGTCTAGGAAAAATTGTGTATGAAACTCCTTGCACACCTTCGGCACTTAGAACATGGACGCTATTGTTGTGATTATTACAGCAGTGCAATGGGGCTTTAAAACTTATGGAGAAATGGAATGAAAAAGTAATACAACATTTCCACAAACTGTGAAACACTCTCTGATAAATGTGTTTGTGGACTGGGTTATATTGTTTGTTTGTTTTTGTTGTTGTTGTCATTGCTTTTTCCCGCAGCAGATTGCCATTTCTGAGTGTGTTTGACTTTGGCTTGATACCTTGGAAACCACAGTGCTCAAACCTACCGAGAGGATTAGGCAGTGGAGTGAATTGGTGTGAAAGGAGCGCTGAGGAGC
This sequence comes from Tenrec ecaudatus, assembly GCF_050624435.1. NCBI lineage: Eukaryota > Metazoa > Chordata > Mammalia > Afrosoricida > Tenrecidae > Tenrec > Tenrec ecaudatus. The sequence goes on along the minus strand of NC_134548.1, from coordinate 125,066,823 downwards.
AAGTCCAGGACCTAATGGAAGCCTGCTAGGGATGCAGGGATAGCTGTGGCTCATCCTGACTAAGAAACCGATGTGTGTGTGACCTGGGTGTGACTGAGGTCTGAAGTGTCCACATCATCGAAGTAAACTTTGGAAATAGGTATAAGTGTGCATGGGTGTGTGTGTGTGTGTATATATATATATATATATATATATATATATATATATATATATATGCCATAAACTAAGAAGTAGAACAGAAACACTAAACACAGCATTAGATTAAATAACAGAGACCTTGACAACAACCCTCATTATCTGAGTGGAAAAAGTGAGACTTGTAGTGTGTCTATGTACTTATAGACTAATACTATACCAATATTCACTGCCATCAGGTTGATGAAGAATCATAGTGACCCTCTAGGACAGGGGAGAACTGCCCCTCCGAGTTTCCAAGATTGTAGCTCTTTATGGGAATAGAAAGCTCTATCTTTCTCCCAAGGAGTTGGTGGCTTCAACTACCGACCCCGTGGTTAGCAGCCCACCACATAACCACTGCTCTACCAGGGCTGTGTGTGTGTGTGTGTCTGTGTGTGTGTGTGTGTGTGTGTAACACAGACACATATATGCACATACAAATATCCTACTTGGGGTGCCTAAGATTTTCTCAATTTATAACTATTTTATTTGGTTGATTTTTAGAGTCAAGGAGCAAAGACAGAAACACCTTTAACTCTCAGATTCACAAAATATGCCCTTATCTGGTATCCTAGTTCTTGTTGGCTGATTTACATTGCTGGCAAATATAACTGTGGGAAAACTTTACTTTCGGCTAGATCTGAATAATGATTGTCAAGATATTTCATAAATACTCGTTAAAATATTAATTTTATCTCTAATGAGTGTTTGAGAGTACAATCTCCAAGGAGAACAATTATGTCTTAACAAAGACAAAGCAAATGCAAAGACAAATAAATACACATCATGCAGATGTGGGAGACCTTTAGCACGAGGTTATAATGATGTTCAAGGATTCATTGTCCCACAGTTGCTTAAATAAGACATGAAACACAAAGGGATCTGCCACAAAGTCATATTGGTGGCAGATCAATCCATCACAGTGGCAGGTGGGACTGCAGAAGCAGAAATGGAACCATGATTGGGGCACATACATTCTATTACATGGAAGAGTTTTTATAAGATTGGTCCATGGCCTTCTGACCATCCTAGTCAGGGCAGGGCTGAGAGAAAACTCATGACTATCCAGTACTGGCTGGAGAGAGTTGGAAATAATCCACTGTCCAATGCACGTTGCCTTTTGGCAAGATAGTCACCATTCCTAGTTATTGGTCAAAATGGATTCAATGGAGGTTTAATCCATGCGGAGACTCTGCAAATGGATTTTGGGGTTTTCACTGCCACCCAGAGCCTTCTGCAAATAAGGTGCTCAGAATTGAAGCTCTAATATAAGTGTTAGCAGGCATCTTCTTACAACATCATTTACAAATGTCTTAGACCTTCTACTATTGTGCAATTACTATACTTCATTTCTGTTTGTGTCTGGCATGCCTTTCATGTCTAAAACTCACTGTGATTGAGTCCATCCCGATGCAGAGCGACTCTATAGACAGAGGAGAACTACCTCTGTGAGGTTTTAAGATTTTACAGCAGTAGAAAGTCGCCTCTTTTTCCCCGCAGAGAGGCTGATGGTTTCAAATGACTGACCTTGGTGTTCACAGCCAAACAAGTAATCCATGATGACACCAGGATTCTATTGTCTTTCACATAAAAGCTACTACTTGAGACAGTTTTTTTTATTTGAAAGTAAGATTTGTTTGTTTTATTTTCTGTGACATTTTTCTCTTTAACTGATCAAGTACAAATGTGAAGATTAAGTATCGTGTATGGATTGTACAATTGTATGTAGAAAATACTGTGGATTTGACCCAGGGTAGGTTGAGGAGACCGATACAGTAGATGGAAGGCAATATTTTATTTGGAACTTTTTGAGGAGTTTCTACAAACACTGTTCACTTAACATCTTCTTTCTGAAATAACAGCAATTACCCTTTGGATTCAAGGAGCTTTGGTGATGTAGTGGGTAATGGTTTGATTTCCTAACCAGAGGTCGGCAGTTCAAGCCCATCGGCTGCTCCATGGAAGAATTATGAGGCTGCCTGCTCCTGCAAATCCTTGACAAGATTCCTTTATATTCCATGTTGGTTGACACAGTGGCTGCAACAATGGGCTCAAACAAAAGAGAAACTGTGATGATGACACAGGAACAGGCAGTGGGTTGTTCTGTTGTATTTAATGTCTCTCTGGGTCAGAGCCGACTCCATAGCAACTGACAACAGCACCCCTTTGGCCTGGACTCCAAACTGAACAAACTGCTTTTCCAGAATCAACCCAGATAGGCACTCAGTACACGACAGATGGACAGTGGCCTTGTGACTATCTTTCATGTCGATCAGATTATACTGCTCAGAAGAGGGGCTAAGAGTAACCTAGCCACACTCCTGAATAAATAGACCAAAGCCTAAAGGCTTTATATTGAACTCATTAGCATTCTTTATGTACATGAAGAACCAAGCTGAAACTTTGGGTCACTGAGTACATTCCTACTCGCAGGGTCCCTCTATTGGGTTTCACGGGCTTCAGATCCTCATGGAGCAGACAGCTTCCTCTCTCTCCCTAGTATTAGTTGGGACTTTGAACCTCCGACTTTGCAGTTAGCAGTCCAACACTTACCTAACAACATGAAGTACAGCAACTCATTGCCTACCTTACAAACTATGCAGAGAAAGACATAAATTCATTTTAACTGCCTCTGTTGGACCCATGACCTTGTTTACCCATCATCCTTCAGAGGAAAATCCCCAAATAGTTGTTTTAAATGACAGAGTTAGTTCTCAGCACACTGGAGAGAGCAAATTAGTCCATACCACAGCTGATGCAAGAAACTTTTTGAGGTGACATTTTCCAAATATTTATATATGGCCTGTTGTGATACTAAAAATAGAGAGACACCAAATGTGGAGTGAATTAGCGCTATTATCCAAAATCAGGACTATGAGTGAGGAGAGAGAGTGCACAGAGCCTCTGACATGCGGTGGGGTGGGGTGGGGGAAGGCTAGTGAGAAGAGAGGAGATGACCACATCTCAGGAGCTCCCCTTGGTGGTCCTGTCTCTGAAGCAGCTGAGACCCGCTGTGGAAAATACTACATTCACAGAAATGCAAGGGAAGGGAGGGTATTTTGTGTTAAAATTAATTAATTCCAAAGAGATGACTCACTTGAATGGTTTGGGCATCTCCACTCTATTGGCAAGAATATAAAACACACAGAATTAAAGGGAGGGATAAGGAGGGGAGGGAGAAGGGAGGGGGTGGAGGGGACAGAAAGTAAGGAACAGGAAGGGAAGGAAATGGAGAAAAGGCTAGAGGAAGGATAGGAGGAAGGAAGAACGGGAAGGAGGGAGGAAGGAAAGAGAAGCATATTGCAAGAGCCTAAAACCTCCATGGGTTTATGCACAACTGCCACTGTTGTTCTGCAATATCGACCTTCATTTTTTTCTCCAGATTTTGCGTTGAAATGATAGTTGGCTAGAGATGTGGAAGTAGAGATGTGCAAGCATATTGTAAAACATCCATTGTGTGCAGTAGTTCAAAAAACAAATGTGATAAAACCCCAGTAGAAAATAAGGTGCAAGCCCTAAATGGGCATGTGCTTCTGTTTGTCTTCTTATGCAAATTTTAAATGGGTGCTTTTGCATGTGAGCTGCTGATATATTGGTTAAACAGCGTAGTGCTTTGGGGACCAACCATGCTGACAAACCTTATAGCAAAACCTGGTTTGGCATAGTTGTTACATGTCCTTGAAGCCATGTTAACTTATGAAATAACCTAGTTCCTTAGCCACAAGTTTTGGGATAAGAAAGTTCTGTGTTTTACAAAGTTCAGTAAATTAACGGGACCCATAGGTCTCCCGTTGGAAAGCACTTAGGTCTGGCATAAAATTAATACGTAAGCAAGCAAAGAAGAATGTGTACACAAATTGAACTATAGTATTATGTGGCCCAATTGTTTTAAGAGATTATTTGCTTTCAAGCAGTCTTCAAAAACTCTGCTTTGATACATGAGAATGTATTTTCAGGGTAAAGGGAGTCTCATTGAACCCCATCTTATGTGGAATGGAAACCTGTTAGGCAACTTACCTTTCTGTCCTCTTATTCCCTGTAGCCCCACAATCTGCCATCTTCCCTTCCTGTACAGGTGCTTTACCCTACATTCTGCACAATGGCTTCTTCTGCCTGCCTCTTAATTTCTACTCTTCTACAAACATTTAACTTAGCTGGGCTTTGGATAATCACTACACTTAGTCTCGCTCCAAGTGTATATGACCTTTTATATTCTGATGCATTCAGTCTTTTGTTCCTCTTGGTTCAAATTCTTCAGAGAATGGGATTGGCTGTTGCTAATCAATGGACTGATTTCCTCCAAGGTCATGAATAGTCACCTATTGAATGTGTGGGTCATAACAGATATATAGCTGCAAGTAGTTTATGTGATAAGAGATAGCTGGAAACTATAAACCAGGGCTTCAAACAGGTTCGAATCAAGTCAGGGATGGTCATTAAGCAAAACTGAAACAAACACATTTTACAGAAGAGACAGAGTAACCTCCAAACCAAGATTGTGGAGATTGACAGGCATTCAAACAGCTCCCACCTTTGAGAAGGCACTATTGTTTACAACTCAGCCAATCAATAGACATGGTTGCTCTTATTTTCTAAGAGGAAAATTAAGTTTCTAGCAGTGTTTCAGCCCATAATCTCTCCCATTTCAATTGATGTCAGGAGAGGATTAGCCAATGAGGAAGGCAAGAGTGGGTTTCTTTGGATTGCTATTTTAGTACTATGATGACAGGGTCCTCCGTCCCAGTCAGGGATTGTCGATTTGCAAAAAGGCTTCTCTTTAGAGAGGTGCCGTGGGGTTAGGAGAGAGAGACAGATACCAGACACACTTAGAAGCAGAATCTTTGATAGGTTGAAACCACTCTGAAATTGTTGATTACAGATTAGTAAGTAAATACAAGTGAGCCAGTAAGGAAGTAAGCACAGGTAAATAAACACAATAAGCTCACCTTGCTTATTGGTAGTCTAACAATGGTTGGCATGCTATGTTCCCCACATTGAAGAGAAGGGGGAAATGTCAGTTTCTGTGCTGTTTTGGTGGCCATGATTGAAGGAGGAAAACTAGCTTGAAGCCTGCTGCAAGCAAGCTGAGGTGGCAGATGCAGTCTTGATTGTAATGATAACAAGCCTAAGAAAGACTGCGCTAATCAAAGTACTAGATCATGAGAGCAACATCTTTGAGCTCTTGTCAAACATATGATATACACTTATTTAATCTTCATAGAAACACTCTGAAGTAAACATTTCTGTCCTCATATTTTGCGGGCAGAAAAATTTAGGCACGAAGAAATTGCTCAAGATCACATGGCTAGTACAGTTCAAGCTCAGTCTAATTGCCTCAACCTGTGCCCTTCACTACTTTGCTATACTGCTGAATCTGACACGACTGTGATGACTTTTTGAAACGTAGGCTGCAAGCTAGCTTCTCTGTGGGACCAGATTGAAGTCATGTTCATTTTAACCACAAAGCCCTTATGGTGTGCATTGTATGCATCTATCCAGTTCCCATGGACATCCTTATACAGGGAGAACCGTATGAAGACCTCAAGAAATAATATGTATGTCTCTACGTATATGCGTAAGGAATAAATACTCTCCCATTTGAGTTATTTAATGCTTTCAGATAAATGTAATAACCGTTAAATGTTTGTGATCCAAGCATTACTCATTTGTCTCTTTGCCTTAATATTTATTTTAATTCAAATGAGATCTGCCTCTTAGCAAAGATGAAGAGAGATCCGGCACTTCGGAGTGGAAGTGGAAACGGATATGTGTGGTGTTACTGCCCTCCTCCTAAGCTACCATTTTATTGCTCTTCTGGGAATCCAGTTAAATTCCAGCTGCTGATATATTGTCGTCTGTGGATCTAAATTCTGGCTTTGACCAAGTCAAGGGCTGGTTCCTTTGAGCAGTAATTCACCTCCTGTTTTATCTGCCCTGTCACCTAAATTTAGCACTTTGTCTATACTCACCGATGTCTGCAGAAGTTTTAAATTATTTTCCAGTGATGCATACCTCGTCCATGCAGAGTTGCATGTGACAGATTTGCCATACAATCGCAGAGCTTTCCACCTCCTTTTTTAAATGAATCAGATCAATAGCTCCCACATATTTGACTTTGAGATGGGTTGTAAGGTGACATGTTTTCCACCAAACTGATTGAGTTCTCCTTAGGTTCCTTTGTTGTTGCTGTTCTCCCTGCTGTGCATTTTACCATCTGGCAGACCAAAGAGCTTCTTGAAAGCAAATGATGTACCTTTAGGAAGTGTTCAAATGCTTAATGCATGGAGACCCTTCTCCTGCATTTTCAGAATGATAGGGGCTGTGCACAGAGCTGTATTAATGTTCTAGGTTGAGGACTCTTAAATAAGACATCAATCCAAATTCCATGCTTTTTAATATGGGCTTCAACAAGCATCAGTTGTAATTGGTAGAACAGCCTGACCTATTAATCCATAGATAAAAATGATTCAATTAAAGTGAAATATAAATATTGAAGGCAATGTAAAACCAAATGAAGCACATCACGGAATTTATTCCAAATAAATTCACTGAGTAAAAATTCTCTAGTACATACCAAGTCCATATGCTGTCTTGGTAATGCTATAATTAAGTCAGAGAGTCATGTCACACTGGCCTTTTCCATCTGCTCTGTGAACAATTCACACAGAATGACAGCTGACCTCAAACTGATACATTCTGCTACTGCTCATTTTAACAGGACTGTTGGTTATGCACATTTTGTCTTCATTTGTACTGAGTTATGAATGGCTTTCCATTAAATCAAGTAAATCGGAACATCCAGTTTTCAATTAAATGGGCTTACTTCAAGCACTTCTTCATTTTCTAAATCGACTTTTCCGTTTTTTACCAGTAATAGGGTATTTGCTTTGTTAATAAATAAATCCACGTGGAATTTAAAAAGAAAGTGATTAGGACCCCTTTCTTTTTTGCTAATTCTTGGTATTTGATCAAAGCAAAGTGGTCTATGCTCAGCGCCTCAAAAGCTGGGGTATATGTAAATTGATGTGCAAGAGGAACTAGTATTTGTGATATTAATTGATTTCTTTTATTTTTCTTCACTGGTGCATGCCTCACTGCCATTCTTGCCATTATCCTAATGTTTGTTTATTGTTGGGTTTTTTTTTTCATAACACTCAGAAAGTCATTTTCGAGGCAGGGGATATGGAGCACAGATGTGTCAGGTTTAAGGGCAGGCATCCTTAGAGACACTCAAATTGGCTAAAGGAAACCCCACCGAACAGTGCAGCTGAAGTTCCAGCATTTGTCCATCTGTTTGTATCGAGGTTACCTTGTGACAGTCTATTTAATTTCTGGTCCCTGGAGTGTCTCAATTTCAACTATACATGCATATGTTTTTATTAAAATTACACAAGGGGAAAATGGCTAAACCTTTGAACCAGGGTGACCTTTAGAAGGTTATGCTTTGGTTTTGTGTTGAATGAACAATACAAAAGGATTTTGGCGAACTTTGTACCTAAGAACACTTCAATGAGCCAAAATGAAATGGAGCGTAAATACTCATTCAGTGAAATTATGTTCATGTTAACCAGCTTGAAAATTTTTTGTTTCTTTTGCCAAAGTCCAAATAGACCTTGAATGTATTGTGGTAGGAAAGATACATGCTGTGTTATACTGAGACACTTTTGCCTGGTATATATTTATATTTAGAATATAAACATTGAAGGCAACATAAAACCAAATAAAGAAATAAAGCCTATACGAACAACAGAAACCATGGAGTGAGCCAGATTAACATAACAGACTGGAAAAATTATATAAATATATATATATATGTATATGTATATCCAGGTAAATGCTCATTGTTCTCTGAGGAAGTATGACCGTGGCATAATTGTTTATAAACAATTCAGAGAACCTATGTGTCAATGAGAAACACACTGAGATGATTCATGAGACCTTATTCATAAACAAACATCCAAATGCCTATTCCTACCAAAATTGATGTGGGTATATCTACAAGGGGAAGAAATCATATCAACGCATTTGCACATTCAGGGAATATCCGCCTAGTCTACTATGTATTCCAGGAATTGTTTTAGGTTTAATGAAGGTGTCTCTGATCAAAAATATCTGTGCTCATGAAGCGAACATTGTCATTGGGGTGAGGAATTGGAGGGGTGAGGGGTGGGAGACAGTATCTGTAAATCTCTCTGTTATGCGTTCTATACAGTGCCCAGGGATCATGAAGAAATTTTACATTGGGAATGTCATTTGAAAGATAAATATTTATTATGTTTTTCTGAAACTGCAAACTTTCTCCCTAAGAGCATTTCAATGAGCCAAAATGAAATGGACTGTATAAACTCATTTCAGTGAAATAATGTTCATGTTAACCACTTTGAAAATTTTCCATTTCTTTTGCCAAAGTCCAAATAAAATTGAATGTGTTGTGGTGGGAAAGATAGATGCTTGGTTATGCTGAGACTTTTACCTGGTATCTGTATTCTGGTGGAAAGAAATGATGAGTTCTAAAAATATGATAAAGATATGAACATGAGAGATCAACACAGAAATAAAATTTGGAAGGATGAAAGGAGCAACAGAAAAACTTTATTCATGTTTAATGATTGACCTTTGTTTGTGTAATGGAACAGTGTCCAAATATCCAAGTAAATCACTTTTTAAGGGTTTTTGTGCTTTTATTTTTTAATAATTTCATTGACATATCATTTACATATGAACTAATTAGTTTGGGAGAGCACATGCTAGTGTGACACCATATAGTTTCAGTTCTTGTTTGAATCAGTTAGCTCAGATCTAACCCATGCTCTCACTCCAACCAGCCATTACACAACTACAAACCAGTTTAACAGCAGGTATGCATGCTTATTCCCCACTACTGGAAAAAGAATGGATCACGCTTTCTACATATAACCTCCTCCCTGGAGGGATGGACCGCAGAAAAGTGAGTGAAGGGAGACGTCGGACAAAAAAATAATTTATAAATTATCAAGGGTTCATGAGGGAGTGGGGAATGGGGAGGGAGGGATAAAATGAGGAGCTGATATCAGGACTCAAGTAGAAAGAAAATGTTTTGAGGATGATGATGGCAACAAATGTACAAATGTACTTGACACAATGGATGTAGGTATGGATTGTGATTAGAGTTGTACAAGCTCCCAATAAAATGATTTTTTTTTAAGGAAAGGCTCACACACTATATAAGGGGGTACTCCCCAAACACTGGAATTGCACCAGGCAGAGCAGAACCTTCAGAATATGCATTTTCCCCACTAAATGAGCATTAAGCAACTAACTCTGTTAGTGCACCCAGTGGTGTCCCCTAGGAAGGTTCTCTTTGGTCAATTTAAGAGAACAGCATGTAGCTGTGAGTTTCCTGCTTGGGAAAAATGCCACAGAAAGTGTTGTGATATTGAACACAGCTTGCAAGGACAGCACTATGGAAAAACCTCAAGTGTGCAAATGGTGTGTCTTGTTTCAAAAAAGGTGAAATGCTGTTTGATGAAAAACTTCGTCTGGATGTCCCTCAACTTCCTGAACAGATGAAAATGTCTACTCATGGTGCATTTGGAGTTTGTCCCACTGGGTCCGACTGTTAATCAAACTTCTATGTATTTTCTGACAAGATTGTATAACAGTGTATGACAAAAAAGGCCTGATGTGTGGCAGATGGGACACTGGTTTTACCACCACAATACACTCGCTCATGCATCCATATCAGTGCACCACTGTTTGGCAAAAACAAACAAAAAAACACATGCACCTTACTCACCTGAACTTGCTTTGTGTGGTTTCGTTTTGTTTCCTTGAATGAAGAGGGACATGAAAGTACAGCAATTTGATGATATAGAAGAGGTAAAGAAAAAAATGATGGAGGTGCTACCTCCATCCACACAGATAAGTTTGAAAAACGTTTCCGAGAATGAAACCCGCAGATTTGACAAATACATTAAGTGTAGTGGAGAGTACTTTGAAGGTGATATGGTAGTTTTGTAAAAAAAAAAAAATTAAATACATAGCTTGGGGGGGGTCTTTTGGTGGGGGGACACCCGGTAATACTATTCCCACAGTGTGTTAGTCTGGGATGACTAGAGAAACAAATCCAGGGAGACTCATATGTGAATAAGAAAGAGATTTATATACAAGAGCAATTAACATTGAGAAATCATCCCCGCCCAGTCTAGATCAAGTCCATAAGTATTATATCAGCCCATATGTCTGATACCAATCTATAAAGTCTTCTTCAAACTCATGAAACACATGCACTGATGCTGAATGCAGAAAGATCATAGGCTAATGGGTTGGAAGTCTTCAGAATCCAGTGGGGTTGTAAACAACTCAGCGCTGGCAGGGGTTTCTACGTGGCTTCTCAGGCTCCAAAGGTCTGGTTGCATCAGGGTCGATTCATTTGGCTTCTCCAGCTCCTAGGGCATAGGGCCATGTATCTTGTCAGTAGAGGTCTCTCAGGGAGTGAGCAGAGATAGAGAAGTGTCTTCCACCTCCAAGGAGGAAATCCAGGAGTTCCCAGAATTCTTAGGAAAAAGTCATGCCCTCACAGAGGCCTCATTGGCTATGACCTGATTGACAGACTAGACTCCACCCCTTCACTCTAAATCCTCTCAAGGCCCAAAATGACACCAGATTGTGTAACTACCACACACAGTGAATACTACTTTTTATATGATTGGTAATGCCTGCGAATAATAGGTAGATTGATGATCTGTGCTTTAGTTGGTGAATTAAAACCACAAATTCTGTCAGATTTTGAGTAAAGAGGGAACATTGAATGGGATTTCTTTGTGGATTGTAAATGTGGAAAGCTAGTTTTTTTAAAAAAAGAAAAGACCAGTTATCAACGAGTTGGTTTTTACTCATAGTGGCTGCAAGGATCTCTGGTGCTGCGCCCTGGAAAGCATAGGATGCAAGATTAATGGTTCAAACCCTTCAGTGCCTCTGCTGGAGAAAGTTGAGGCACTAAATTCAAGGCATAGAGGTCAGCTCAGAAGAGCATAACAATTATTATAGGGCTTTTGAGGAAGAAGTTTCCAGAAATTGAAAACTGCATAGCATTAAAAGCAACAAAGGCAAATACTGTTGTATACATATTCATGAGATAGTAATGAGCTATGAGTAAATACCCAGATAGAGATGCAGACTCAATACCTACAAAAGAGAGAGTGGAGATATATATAAATAAAGATAATTTGTAAATGTCTATCAATCCTTGCTTCAAACATCCCCATGAATGTGGTGGGCCATACAGGAGGCAAAATTATGAATACTTCTTAAATATAAGCAAACTCTTTGAAGGAATGGGCCAATGGGCTGGGGGTATCAGGACCACAGTCTTAGAGGACACCAAGTCTATTGGTACAACATGGTTCACGAAGATTAGGTTCTTTCTTCTTCAGTGAGTAGCATCTGGGGTTTTGAAAGCAAGTGAGCAGCCATTTAAAGTGCAACCATCGGTCTCTCTCACCCTGAGGAAAGAAGAGTGGTGACCACCAAAAGACATATGAAAATGATTATTCCGATGAATGAATGGACCAAGCAAATAGCAGTTTCCACAACTTCAGACTGGAACTGGATGGTGTCTGGCTCCCACCACCAACTGCACTGAAAAGGATTATGCTAGAAGGTCCCGTATAGAGTGCAAAAAAGTGGAACAAATTTTAAAATCATAAAAGAGACTACTCTAAGTAGTTGGAGAGAGACAGGTAGGATCACCAAGATTATGACCCTGCACCACCCTTCAGATCCAGAAAAGAACGCCCCCCCCCTTGTAATACAATAACCCATGATTTAAGAAGTGCTACATCTACCCAAGGAAAGAGTCCAGAGGGTTAGGAAAGAAGGAGGAATGGAAACAAAAACCACAGAGAGAAGGCTGAACGGGGGGTGGTGCATGTGGGGGATTGCAAAGGATGCGTTCAAACAAAATGTTTATGAGTAAAATTGAGGATCTCTGAAACTTTCACCCAATTCACAGTAAAAACAAAACAATATTTAAAAGAATGTATAGACAACTGCATTTGGTGAAAAAAAGGCCAAGAAAACTGCACCAAGGAATTTTCCCCCTCATTATAACAATGAATCTGCTCATGAGAATTTTGTGGGGAAACTTTATCCTATCTACTTTAAAGCCATGGTCTTACTCCTTTAGACATTTTTTTTGTTTCTGAAAGCTAAAACAAACAAACTAACACAAGGAAACATCATAAAGGAATATGATTTGAGCCCCTTGAAGATGCCAAAGCTGAAGATTTGACATGGTGTAAATCAGAGTGCACAAAATTTGGGGGGGGAAAGTTTAGAGAGATGGAAATGCATCCTAAAAATGTGTATAAACCTGGATTAAGGATAGGTTGAGAAAAAAGAGCTTCACATTGTGACAGTTCCATTCCATAAAGGTGCCTATGATTCTGTAGTAATACTTTTTGACTTAACAAGTTCATTCTTCCTACCTCCAAAGACAAATAAACATCAGCTCTATTAAGATACCAATAAAGAAAGGCAACAAAAATGAACACTGGGGAAAAAGATGCACTGAACTCATGTCAGAACAAACTTACAAGGGTTTCACTGGGAGAAAAGAACTCTATTCTAAACGGAGGACTATACATATCACTTTGTGTATTTTCATTTAAAACATTTTTAGAACTATCTATTTTATTAGAGTAATCTGATCACACCAGGTCCAAGAACGATCAAATAACAAACCAAATATAACCCGATGTTAACGACTAGTCTTCAAGCATCATAGCCAATGATGACTCACTTGCCTAAGAGCTCCCCAATATAAAACCACACCCACACATCTGTGACCACCAAACCATTCAGCAGAGCTTCCTTTACTATGAGCTGTTCCAAGCGATGAGTCTGAGCAGGAAAGACTAGAGATCTCAGCAGGGGTTGGAGGAACCAGCTCCCACTTGGCATAGTGCCCAAACATGGCCAATTGACGTTTCGAATATGTCACAACAGCGCTTACCATCGCCAGAGCCTTCTCCAACAAGTAAAGGATAAATTGGGCCAATATTCTAGGAGAGAAAGCTCGTGGCCCACGAAGTCACCTGAAGGTCACCTCTGGGAAGCTCACTTTGTTTATTTTTACTTAAAAAATGTAAAACTGCACACCCTACATAATCATCTATTTATCTAAAGACAGTCTGACCATTTCTTGTTTCAGTGACAATTAGTTTATGTTACTTTCACATCCGATTTCTTTTTATTGATTTTCAGCTCTTAGAAGAAGGAATCCTGTTTGTTTTAAGCTTAAATGCATTTCAGCAAAAATTACAATGGCCAATATAAGTTCCATTAAAGAAAGTGTTGTTTCTGTGTTCTTTTCCCTAGTATCTATTCACAGAGCATAGGACAGAGCCTGACAGGAAGATGATGTTCAAAAATAGGTTGAATGTCACTAGAAAAGGACATCACGTTTGTTAAAGTAGAGAGGCAGCAAAAAAGAGGAAGATCCTTGACGAGATGAATCGACACAGTGGCTGCAACAATCGCAGCACGAGGCAGTGTTTCATTCTACTGTGCATAAGGTCACTATGGGTGAAAGCTGACTCAACAGAAACTAACAACAAAAGCAACAAAGCTTGCTCCACTGTCACTCTGTCAGTTTATTATCTTGTGATGGTTCGTGGTTGACTGTCATGATGGAAGCTCTGTCCCAGGTATTTTAAATACCAGCACAGTCTGCCCTGGGGAGCAGCCAGCAGTAGAGTATCCAGCCTAAGACAGCTTAGCAAAGGGCATCTGGCAATCTGCCAGAATGTATTTATGAAGAGCAGCACAACATTGTCTGATATAGTTTTGAAAGATAAGCCCCTCAAGTTGGAGTGTACTCAAACAGAGAGAGCTGCCTGTCTGCTCCAAGTAGAATCAACTTTCATGTCATGGGGAGCAAAGTTTTTAAGCCCTTCATTTGCTGATGTGGCATAACTCAAAATGAGAGGGGGAAAAGCAGCTGCAAATATCCATTAATACATAGAACTTGGAAGGTACCAAGTATTAATATAGGAAAATTTGAAGTAGTAAAAAATGAAATTGAATGCATATTGGTATCCTAGACATTCTCCAAAACTCAAACCCAAACTCACAGTCATCGTGTTGATTCTGAGCCTCAGTGGCATAGTCGGTTATACATTGGACTGCTATCACAAAGTCACCAATTGAGCCTACCAGCCCCTCCACAGGAGGAAGTGAGGCTATATACACCTGTAAAGATTTGCATTCAGAAACTGCAAGGGGCTGTTCTACTCTGTCCTATAGGCTATCTGTGATCCTAAGTGAGATGAAATGGACTAGTATTGGCTATTTTGAATCAGACAAAGAAAAAGTCTACTATGCTAAGAAAGATAAATTGAAGAAGAATGATATACTCAAAAGAATGTTTCATGATCTGTCCTGAAATACAGAGCTTTCAGGGATGCAACCAATACTGATACCAAAGATGAAGAAATGGAATATTTTGGCCAACTTCTTCACGATGAAGTTGATCAAACATACACTCAAAATGAATTTCTAACAACTGGTTATAGGAATGCGAAACATGGTAAAAAGAAGGATCATTAATTAGAAAATACAGACTTGGTGATAGAAATGACACTAGAGATTTCATGATAGAATTTTGCAAGACCAACAAATTATTCACTGAAAATTTCATTTTTCAATAACATGAAATCTGACCATATAAGTAGATCTTGGAGATGGAGTACACAGAAATCAAGGCAACTATGAAAGAGATGATGTAGAAGTTCCATATTATCAGTCAGAAAAGTGTCACAGTCTGACTCATATACAATGGTTCATATTAACTTCCAGATGAAACTGAAGAAAATTAAAGCAAGTCCAAGAGAGCAAAAGTATAATCTTGAGTACATCATACTTGAATTTAAAGATCTCCAGAATAGAGTTGCCCCTTTGACCATTAAAGATTAATGAAAAGAAAGCAAAAGATCACTTAAAAATCCAGGAAAGAAAAAAGAAGACTAAAACGGATGCCAGGAGAGACTTTGAAACTTGCTCTTGAACATAGAACAGCTAAACTAAATGGAAAAAATGATCAAGAGAAAGGGTAGCTCTAGAAGACAAAGTAAGCTATTATAAAAAAATCTATTAAAAGACAGGGAGCTGAAAGAACTAAGGAAGAAGATATCAGGCATTTCTCAGGAAAGACATGAAGAAAAAAATCAAGCTTCTAGTTGTGTTATTGAAAGATGCAAGAGGCAGATATTTTTCTTTTACTTTTTGCTAATCATTTTATTGGGAGCTCTTACAGATATTATATCAATCCATAATTCAGTTAGATCAAACAAATATTACAATATCTACCACCATCAGTTTCGAAACATTTTCTTTCTTCTTGAACTCTTTGATATCAGCTCCCCTTATCCCCTTCCTCCCCCAATATACCCCTCAAGAATCCTTTAGATAGATAGATACATAGATAGATAGACAGACAGATCTAGCCATATCTTACACCATCCAATATAACCATTCACCTGTAATTCTGTTATTCGTTCCTCTCAAGTGGGGTTATATAGTCTCAATTGTTATCAGCTCCCCCTACCCCTTATTTCCTGGCCTCTCTTCCCATACCCTCAGGGAATCGTGACTCCTGTCACTCTTTCTGAAGGCTTATCTATCTTGCCTCTCATTCATCAAACGCTCTTAATTATACAAATGAACATACTGATGCAAGAAGCATCAAAAGATTAAGGAATATAGGGAATCACTGTAGCCAAAAGAAATTGGTCAACATTCAACCATTTCACCAAGTTTGATCAAGAACTGATGATATTGAAGGAAGAAGTTCAAGGGGGCACTGAAGGCATTGATGTCAAACAAAAACAAACAAAATAAAAACAAACTCACTACCATTCCTATTTAGAGGAATTGAAAATCCTGTCTTTCTCCCACAGAGCAGCTGGTTGCTTCAGACTGCAAACCTTTCTGTTAGCAGCCCAATATGTAACCAGAGCACTAATGTAAAACAAGGATCCAGAAATTCAAAGACTATCAATGGAGATGCTTATAATTATTATTTTTATATTATGTAATTATAATTACATAAAGATGTATGTAATGAATGCCAAAAAATTAGAAGATATCCTTATTTGTGCCCATTCCAAAGAAGGTGATCCAATGGAATGTGGTAAGTTTAAAACAATATAATTAATATCTTATGAAAGTTATATTCTGGTGTATATAATAAAAATATAATAGCTGCACATCTACAAGGAACTGAAAAAAATTCAAGGTGACTTCAGAAGAAGAGGTGGAACAAGGACTATCACCGCTGACATCAGATGGCCGAGAGCACAGAACATGAGTAGGATATTCACCTGTGGATTATTAACTTTGAAAAGATATTTAACTGCATGTATCACTTAAAAAACATGGAAAGGATTCCAGATAATGAGAATTCCAGAACACTTCATTGTGTTCATAATAACCTTGTACACAGAACAAGAAATTACCATTCTAACAGAACAAGGGGATACCAAGTATTTTAAAACCAGGAAACATATGTTATGGCTTTATCCATTCATCCTAATATTCAATCTGTATTTTGAATATGTAACCTGAGAAGCCATTTTATATGAAGAACAACCTGGCATTAGGACTAGAGGAAGACTCATTAAGAACCTGAGATATGGAGATTACACAGCCTTATTTGTCCAATGTGAAGAGGACTTGTAACATTTTTTAATGAATAAAGACCATAGCCTACAGGATGGATTGCATTTTAACATAAAGAAAATGAAAATTCTCACAACTACACCAATAAGTAATATTATGATAAATGGAGGAAATATTGAATTGTTAAGGGTGTGATTTTACTTCATAATCAACACCCATGGAAGTAGCAGTCAAATCATAGCATAAATTGAAATGGGCAAATCTGCTGCAAAGGGCCTCTTTAATGTGTTAGTAAAAACAAAGATGTTACAGGCTCAGTGTCTTCAGTCTCCTCATACACATGCATTTGGACAATAAATAAGAAAGCCCAAAGAATCAATGCTGGTGAATTATGGTTTTAGCGAAGAATATTGAATATACCATGGACTTCACTAAGAAGTAGCAAATGTCCTTTGGATGAATTACAGTCATATCTTTGGACATATTTTTCAGCAGGGGGTAGTCTCTGGAGAATGACATCATGCTCAGTTAAGTAGATGGTCAGCGAAAAGGAGACCCTCGATGAGATGAATTGGCAGTGGCTGCACAACTGTGCTCAAACATCGTTACTGCTGTTAGGATGGGTCAGCGCCGGGCAATGCTTGCTGACTGCATGGCATCTAACAGCAGCTCGAAAGCTTCTTACTGTATAAAAAGCTTACAATAGTAAATCATCGTTTAATCATTCCAATTCCGTAAGCTTCTTAAATAGACATCCATTTTCCTCAGTCATGTGCTCATACTTTACGTATTCTAACTGAATGGTGGCTGTAGTAACAGATATCCCAGGGGAGGAAGGCCCAGGAAAAATTACAGGAGATTTTTAATAGAATGTAGTTTTATTTACTTCAATATAGAGATAACAAATAAACAAACAAAAACTATTTCCAAGTAAAGGTTCTTTGAGTTCCGAAATAGATACTGATAAGCTGCTACTATTTGTTGTTAGTGTTGGAATGTATCAAAGGATTTACAAGCAGTTCTTCCAAGTAGGTTAAACATTGCCCTAGAAAACCAAACTTCCGAATTTTAAGTGTTCTTAGAAACTATGTATCTCAAGCTCCCACCCACTAGAGGAAACTCTTTGCAAGGAGAGAGAGCATGCTGTTTTGTAGGAAAGCTACTCCGTTGTTAGAAAGTTCTTTTCTATTATTGATTCAAATACTGTCTCTTTGTACTTTTCCTACATATGGCCCTAGTTCGGCCTCGGAGCCATCTCTTCCGTTTATTTGATCCTCCACATAAATAATGCTTCACAGATTGGCATTCTATCCAAGCCTTCCCTTTTCTAGACTCTGAGTGTTGTGTTTTATTATCAAGTGGAGTTGATAAACCCACCCACAGAGGTAGCACATAGCAAACTCTAAACTAGTTGGCATTACCTAGTTGTTTTGGAACATTTTAGCCAGGAGTTTGTTTAGAAGAAGCCATTTGGAGTATAGGGGTCCCATCCACAATTTTCTCCCTGATCTACTCACACTCTAGAGAATCACTTATTTTTACATTTTATTAGGGACTCATACAACTCATCACAATCCATATATATACATACATCAATTGTATAAAGCACATCCATATGTTCTTTGCCCTAATCACTCTCAAAGCATTTGCTCTCCACTTAAGCCCTTTGCATCAGGTCCTCTTTTTTTCCCCTCCCTCCCCACTCCCCCCTCCCCCATGAGCCCTTGATAATTTATAGATTGTTATTTTGTCATATCTTGCCTTATCCGGAGTCTCCCTTCCCCCCCCCTTCTCTGCCATCCGTCTCCCAGGGAGAGGTCACATGTGGATCCTTGTAATCGGTTCCCCCTTTCCAACCCACTCACCCTCTACTCTCCCAGTATCGCCCCTCACACCCCTGGTCCTGAAGGTATCATCCACCCTGGATTCCCTGTGCCTCCAGCTCCCATGTGCACCAGTGTACAACCTCTGAATTACGCATTAACCAATAGGATGTGGATATAGAATCAAGCCAGTGAATCATTCCTGCTTAACCCACAGAAATGTGGACTTAAAAACATTATTCATTTGTTTTGGAAGTCTGTTTTCTCCTGACATAGGTTGAAAAGCAAATTTTAGTAAGGTAATTTTCGGAAAGATTACAAGTTCACTGATAATGGCAAATAAGTAGTTCCATTGTAGTTTATGTAGTGAACTACATAAAATTTATGAAAAAAATATGTAGTTTAAAATGTTTTAAATAATAATTTTGGCTATGGATTACATAAGACCCCCATTCAGTCATTTTCAGAAGTGAATTTTTTCTATATGTTTCCAGTTGAATATAGTAAGACAAAACAAGCAAACAAACAAAGAAAGAAAAGAATCCCAATGTCATCCGGTTGATTCTGACTTGTGACAGTCCTTGGAGTGAGTTTCAGAAGCTTTCACTCTTTGCAGGAACAGAAAGAGCCATCCTTCTCCCGCGGAGCTGCTAGTGTTTGCGCTCCCCACCGTGCAGTTAATAAGTAGCTCATTGCAAAAAGCCACTACATCAGCAGGCCTCCTGCAGCTAGTCGATGCACTAGGTTAATTATGAACTTGGGAAACAGACCCTGTCTGTGGTGGGGTTGCCTCTCTTGAGGTGTTCTAATAATGGGGTGGTATATATTTTATCAGACTTTGGTATATATACACTGCTTCGTTGGTTGGGGGGAATCTGGTTAGGAGTCTATATGGCTTGGAAGCCTGTCATTGGCTTGGATTTTATTCTTCTATTGGACCCATATAAAATGTATCCTTTTGTGATTGATGTATTTCACTCAGCATAATGGTTTCCAGTTCCTTCCATGTCATGAGGTGTGTCATGGTTTCAACACCAGTTTTTATGGATGCATAGTTTTCCTTTGTATATGTATATGCCCTAGTTTCTTTATATGCCCTAGTTTGTGTGTATATGTGTATATGCCCTAGTTTCTTTATCTATTTGTCTATTGATTGGTATTTGGGTTGTTTCCAGCTTCTTGTTATCGTGGACTGTGCTGTTATAAACATGGGAGGTGGACAGATGTCTGCTTTTTATTCTTTCTCTGACTTTGTTGAGGCATGTGTCCAACAGAGGCATTGCTGGGTCATATGGCATTACTATTCCCTATTGTTTCAGATAGCACCACGTCAATTTCCACAATGGTTGTACATGTTTGCAATCCACCCATCAGTGTGTGTGAGTTCCAATCTCTTGACACCCAAGTCAAATGAAGTATAAGAAAACCAACACCTTCTGACCATGAGACAATGTTTTATGATAACCTCAAATTAACAGACATTCCGACAAGTATAATCAGTGAATTTTAATGATAGATCAGATCCAAAGGAAGGGGATATCATGTATATATTGAGGGGAACAAAAACCCTTGGAATACCTAGGTAGTGGTAAAAACAAAACGGAACTTTTAACCTGGTATGTGGAAGCCCAAAGTGGGGAAAACACCTGGTAATTTGTTCATAACAGGACAATCATGACCTGGCTCCTGATCAACCCCCAGAGATCCAATCAATGTCAGATAAATAACTTGGACTGTAGTCTCTGATAATCTGAAATGTACAACACCCTCCGTGGCCACACCCAAAAGGCACAAATTGAACATGCCACTGAGAAAACGATTTTAACTGCAAGTCAAAGGCAAGAGTGCTCATAGGTCTATAGGGGACATAGTGGGTTATGCATTGGGCTGCTAACAGCAAGGTCAGCAGTTCAAAAACAGCAACTACACCAAGAGAAGGATGAGGCTCTATATTCCCTTGAAGTGTCTCCGAAACTCACAGGGACACATATAATCTGACCCATGGGGTCATTAGGAGTCAGAATCAACTGGATGGCAGTGAATTTCTAATTGTTGTTTTGTTTGAGAAACTCAACAATCAGATGGTGAGCATTGTAAAGGGGATCTTAGCAAATGTCCTCAGGCTAGAATGTACTGTCTTATAATATGATCTCCCTAAGGACCCAAAGGTAAGTTACTCGAGACTTTTAACATTCTCTGCTTTCCATTAGATTGAGGTCTCTATTGGTTTTGAATAGCCATTGTTGATGGATTCTAGCTTGCTGTGTGCCCTGGTTTTGAATAGTTATCTGTTTAGGGAAAGTGGAATTGATGAGAATATGAAGACAGTTATGAGACTGATGACTACCTGGGGACATACAAGGAGAGGGAAAGGGGGGCATTAACATCATTGTGTAAAAGCGGGGGGGGGGAGCTACACAATTGATTGTGAAAATGACTGCAAAGCCCTGCCTTATATGATTCATTGAACCACTGAATTATATGATAGGTTAGTTACAGGTAAAGATAAAAGGGTGTTTGCAATACAAAAAGAAAAAGGAAATATATTGTTCAAATGTGGCTGGAAATTTTTATTGTGGAAACCATTATTTGCATGTTAGTTCTCCTTACAGATAACTAGTCGGGTCAGGTGTGGAAAGTAGTGAATGGGTCAACTCTATTAGTTTTCTCAGAATGCAAGCAGAGCATTTCCTTGGTGATAAATATAAGCAGACAACATACCGGAGATTAGGCATTCCTTCCAAATTAACCAGGTATTGCTTCAAGGTTCTGCCAGAAGGCCATCACTATATATAATACTAATAGCCTTCCTTTCTATTACCTTTACTGTTTTGCACCAAAATATTGTTGAGAGTTAGAAATCAATTACAATATAGCAAAAATCTTTGAGCATCAGCTAAAATTTCATCTTTGCCTCCGTTTTTTCCTCTCTGAAAAACTGGTACTGGTGATTTTCCTCCAGTTTTTATGTGTGTGCAATAGAGACTCCCAAAGAGCAAGCAAAGGAAGACATTTAATTGCTAGAAGCATTTCAGTAGATCTCTGATAAGGACAGAGGAATCAGTAAAGTTATAAAGAGGTAAGAAACAAAAGATTTTTTTTTAGCTACTGGGTTCAATATCTGAAAGCCTGACAGCCTTGGAAATAGACCCTTTTTTCCCAGCAAAGTAAAAGCTACTGTTGATAACTATCTCTTGGAGATTTACAATCAAATATCTTTTAATTCATTTAACCCTTTTTATTTTTTCACTTTGTATGTCAATATTTGCATTATATCTTGAATAAGTTATGTAATTGGGGACCTTCAGTGTCTAGTAGGAACATGAGCAGAAGTTGTATATAGTTACTTTTAAATATAACAGGGTCTTAGGATCGGACAAATCTTTTGTGATTCTAGTCATGGTAAACTGAGTAGGTAGTCACAGAGAAGTAAAGATATCATACAGAGTCATGTAGCTGATTCATGGGAGATAAAAGCAGTTGGTGGTGCTAAGTGCAATCAAGTCAGTTTTTTATGCATAAGGCCCTTAAATGTACAACAGATTATAATATTGCTCAGTCCTGTACCATCTAAATAATTACTGTTACATCTGGGCCCATTGCTGCAGCTACTGTGCCATGTAATCTGGTCAGACCATTTGTGTAACTCTACTTAGAAGTCCTTATCTAAAAATTACAAAGAAGTATATAAAAGGGATTACCAAAAGAATGGACTTTCCCCCCAAATCTATGTATTTAAATTATTTTACAAAACAACCGTATCATCTTCCAATAACTCTCCATTAAAAATAATGCATTTGTCAAATCTGCAATTCCATTCTTGGAAACAGTTTTCAAACTCCACTGGATGGCTGGCAGTACCTCGTTTCTTTCTTCTCTTCTACTTCATCAAATTATTGTCCTTTCATGTTCCTCTTCATTCCTGGCAACCGAAAGAAGTCACACAGAATGAGGTCAGGTGAGTCAGGTGCCTGGGCAAGAAAGGCATGCTGATTTTTGCCCCAACCTGGCGTACTGAGATGGCTGTGTGAGCAGGTACATTGTTGTGGTGGCAAAGCCAGTCTCCCAACTGCCATAAATCAGGCTGTTTTACACTGGACTCTTACGCTGTCTTAACAGAAACTCTAAATAGAATGCTCAATTAACAGTCTGGCCTGGTGGTACGAAAGCCCACTGTACTACGAGTCCATGTTTTCATCAGTTGGGGAAGTTGAAGGACGACCAGAACAAGTTTTTTCATCAATCAACATTTAATCTTTTTTAAGTGAGAAAACCACTCTTATGCTTGAGTTTTTCCCATACAAATGAAAGCTGTGTTCAATATCACAACAGTTTCTTTGGCATTTTTCAGAGCAGGAAACAAAATTTTAAAGCCCCACATTGTTCTCTTAAATAAGCCATCACATAAAAACGAGGTTCGAGTGAAACTGCTTTTATGAAAAAATTTCACGGTGACCAGAGAACACGTTCCCAGGCAACACCACTGGGTGCACTAACTCAGGGTGATTTACTGGATGCTCGACTATCAAGAAAAATGCTAAGAAAGCTCTGTTCCACCTAACGCAGTTCAGTTTTAAGGAAGTTCCCCCTCATATACATACAATGGAAGATTACTCGATCATAAAGATAAAGGAGGCCTGTAAAACATATCAGCAGTGAGTACTGTACTCCATTAAATTATGTACACGAGAGCAAAAAGTCAACAATTACTCTGAAGCAAAAGTGCGCAGATAAGGCACCAGGGAAACTAGAGCACTGGAAATGCATCAACCTGAATGTAATGGAAGAGAATGTTGACTGCTTTAGAAAAACGTAACTATTGTCACTGAACATTTTGTTCAGAAATTGGTAAATTGGAACCCAATCTGCTGAAAAAACATTCCCTCAAAATACAATAAAATATTTTCTGAAAAAAGAAAAGGAAGTCCTGTTGGATGACCCTTGAAAATGTGCTTGATAAAATGTCACTCAAAAGTACAATCACATGTTCTCACTTATAAGAAATAGCAAGAGGGGGAAAATGTGTAGAAAGCCGAGTTTCAGAGTGGTTTAAATGTGTATGTGTGTTGGGGATGGCGTGGTAAAATGCAATCCTTTCATTTCCCATTCTGTTTAAGGGTTTCCAAAGTTTCATTATTTGGGGGAACATAAAACCTCATAATTTACCCACAGAGTATCTTGTGAATTTGCACTTCTGATCTTGAAGTTAGCAACCTGGCAGTAGCCCACTATACTACCAGAACATGTTGAAACATGTCTCTGTAATCAGTAGATTATTGCAAAACACGTTCTCTCAGGAGTCCCTTCAAGGGACTCTAACCAGGTTCCTTTGAAATGTTCTTTGCATTCAGGGGTAAAAGGAAGTCTGAAAGGGTAAGACCAGTGTGTTAGACAGGGTTCTTTAGAGAAACAAAACAAGGACACTTATGATTTGATAGATGATAGATGATAGATAGATAGATAGATAGACAGATAAATAGACAGACAGACAGACACAATATAAGAAATAAATAGCTAATTAGTCCACAAAACAGTACAAATGACTCACTTCCACGAGACAGTCAATACACTGGCAGTCCTTCAACTCATGAGGGTTGCTGGGTGCAAGTCAAGGAAGCAGACAGCTGAGTCTTCCACAGAAGACTGCAATACAGGCAGTCCAGCCACAGGAAGCAAACAGCAGGGCATCAACAGTCAGCCAGATGACAGGGACCGACAGTCCTCAGCTCAAGTGATGTATACATCAGCAGTGTGGCGATGCAGGTCTTGAAGGAACCTCATACTATGTCTTCACAGTACATGGGTTGGGTGGCCCATGGGTAGTGTAGCTTGCAAGTTGAGGCAGAGAGCTAGCTAAGGTAGCAGCACACTGGTCCAATCATCAGAGAGCAAGAGACAGAAAGGCGAGGCTTGTTGAGCTATTTATTTCTTTGTCCTTCAATTAAACTGAAACCTTATTAATTCTACATGTGTTTATTGGCCATGTTGGCACAATAAGCCTACCTGTCACAAACCAGGGATATAGGATGACTGGGGTAAAATTTCCCTACAAACTTCTTACAGGAGAGAGCTTGCTTACCTTGAACATGAGCAGGTGCATGGTCTTGATGGAAAACAATTATTTGTTGGGCCTGCTGTCTCACTTCTGTAGTTTTCAATTTTCTTAAAACTCCATACTAATCAACCCCCATAAGCATCATGTGTCCTTTGAGAAAATCGGTCAAGATGACCACTTTGAGATCCATATAAAGTCACAATAACTTTATAAGCTGACCTCTCTGTCTTGAATTTAACTGGTCTAGTAGATCACCTAGTGATCCATGGTTTTTATTGGACCACTTATTTTGAAAGATGAAGCTGTCTCCTCCCATTAATAGTCTGGGAAACCCTTTACCTCACTGCTATTGAGTCAATAGTGACCCTATAGGACAGGATAGAACTGCCCATATGGGATTCCTACATTGTAGCTCTTTATGGGAATAGAAAACCTCATCCATCTCCCTCAAAGCTCCTTGAAACCCTTTAGATCTTAAAGTAGTATCCTTTATTTTCTTCACTTTAAGGAAAACCCTTTATAGGGCTACTTTCAAGTATGGAAAAGCAGAGATGTTGCTTTGAGGACTGAGGTGCACCCCCCAAACCACAGTATTGCAATCGCCTCATATGCATGTGAAAGCTGGATATTCCATAAGGAAGACTAAAAGGGAAAGCATTTGAATTATGGGGTTGATCGCTTGAACCACCCAAACTTGTCCTTAGTAGCCCAAAGATTAGCCTACAGCACCACGGCAGCACTTGCAATGTAGTAAAAGGGCCATGGAAATGGTATGTGACTGTATGGACTTGAGAGGTGCTGTTCTGAAAGTTTATTGTGCCTTGGGATAAAATACACATACTGATTTAGTAGAACTAGAGTATGGTGTAAGATTCTAAATTTCTAATGAGTTTCCAGGGAATGCAAACATTGCTGATACAGAGACCAAGCTTAGAAAAGTTCTAAAGTGCATTGCTTTAGTCAGTGGGCCAATATATAATGAGAGTTAAGCATAAACTTGAGGCCACTTTTAGTTGAATAGTATGCTATATAATAGCTATAGCCCCCAAAACTTAAGTGCAAATCTAATTTCTGTTATTTGATGTCTACTTTCATATTTACTTTCATGCTTATTTCAAAGTTACTGCCACTATTTATTGCTATCACTTCAACTTTGTTTATCAATCAAGTACTTAGTAAAGAATGACCCTCTTATACAAATACTCAATTACCCTAGAAGAAAGAGTTTACCTACTCTCTGGTGAGTCCTTTAATAAAGTGAATGGCCATTTTTATGTAAATAAGATATATTTTAAAAGTGGAGAAGAAAATCCTAGATTCCTAGTAACAGAGAAATCATTTTATTTAAAGCTCCAGTTTTATGGATGAAAGAGGGGCAAAAAGGAGTAATCATGAATGTCTACAATATCAAAACAAAACAAATCAAACTCACAGCCTTTGAGTCGATTCTGACTCATAGTGTCCTTACAAGATGGAGTAGAACTACCTTTTTCGGTTTCTGAGAACTTTACATCATTGTCGGAGCAGTCAGGCGCATCTATCTCCTGAGCAGGCATTGGTGGGTTTGAACCATAGATCTTTTGGTTATTTGCATAATACATAACCCACTACGCAACCAGAGCTCTTTGAGGTCCTCAATATATTCTGTGCACTAGGACACTGTTATTTAGGCCTTGGGAGAACACCATATTTTATACAGTAGAGAAATGTATAGGACTGTCACCATAAGGTCCTGGGGCCCACACTGCCAAGCTGAGCCTAAGGACTTTGAGAAAACTTTGGTTTGGATACCACTAGTCTTGTGTGGTCCTACAGCAGACTTCTTGTCTGCCACAGCCCTCGGCTCATTTCCAATAGGGTGGGCGCTGGCCTAACTGACCCCTTGCATCCACTACTCGCTCTAATGGACTTTAAACCATTTCTACTTCCACCTCCCTCTGCCTCCTTTCCCATTCCTCCTCTTACTTCTACCACCTCTACTTCAAGGGCTGCCACAATTTTGGGAGAAAGCAAACAGGACACTTGGGCCACGTAAGTCAGCAGCCCCCTTGTCAACTGTGGTGACCTGTGTGTCATTTAGACCTGGATGAGTGCCGAGTCCTGCTGCATACTGCCCCAGGATCAGAACCAACTTGAAGCCTGGGAGGCAGCTAGTAAGGACAGATCGTATTTAGTCAAGCACTTACCCTAACTCTTATAGGATCACAGCCCATAGAAGTGGCCTTTTAAAAATATATGGAATGTGGAATTAAAAGATAATGGGATTTTTCCCACAAGCTTTTTGTTGCCCTAATGGATTTAAGCAATGCTCGTACTGCATCTGCTGAGTGTCGCTGCTGTTGAGTTGATTTGATTTAGACATACAGTCACTCTATAGGACAGAGCAGAACTGCCTCCATTGGGTTTCTAAGACTATAAAATCTTCAGAAATCAGAATGCTACATCTTTCTCTCTTAACTGTTCACAGAAAGCTGAAATCACTAAGTACAACTACATAACTAAGTCCAAGGGCTTAGTGGCATCATGGGAACACAAGCCTTATTCAGGTTGGAGTATTTATTTATTTATTTGTTCTTGATGGTTGCTGGGTTTTGTTTTCAAAAAATATGTTCAATTCTACTTTGGCATAAGGGTTTGAGAGCTATGTTTTCATGATTTTTTTCTAAGGCGAAAGAACCTAAAACTTACATCTATTAATTAAATATTACTCGAGACCAGGATTCAGCAAATCAGTCTCTGTCTCTCTCGCGCACGCTCATTTTTTTTTTTTTTTTGGTAAACGACCATAACCGACCAAACCCAATGCCATAGAATAGACTCTGACTCATATACTGTATGGAATAAAGCAGCACTGTGCAAAGCCATAGTTATGTAAACAGACTGCCACATCTTTCTTCCATGGCATAGTTGGTGGATTTAAACCACGACTTTTTGGTTAGCAACGAAGTGTTTTAACAACTGCACCATTAGGGCTTCTCTTTGTAAAAGACTAGTACCAAGGCAACAACGGAACAGCACTGCTAATCAGCTGATTACAGGAACCCTGATGGCCTCAAACTCTAAAACCAAACTCACGGCTCTGGAGTCGATGCCCATCCTGTTGACCCCACATGTGGGCCTGAGATGGGACCTGTTTGCTGGAGTGGAAAGTCTTTTTCCCACAGAGCTGCCTGCGGTTTCCAACAGCCAACCCTGTGGATTGCAATCCAGTGCTTCCCTGGTGGCCTAGTGGGTTACAAATTGAGCTATGAATCACAAGGTTAGCATGTCAAAACCACCTGTTGCTCCACAGTAGAGTTACAGTTTCAGAAAACCACAAGGGCTGTTCTATGCTGTCATATAGGGTCACTGTGAGGGACTTGAGGACAGTGATTTTCTTTTATTACAACCTATAAACTCAAGGCAGTATAGTGTGTTAGCCCTTTTTCATTAACCATTCTGTCAGCATTTCAAATCCACCAGGTGCTCTGAAGGAGAAAAAGGAGGCTTTCTGCTCATGTAAAAGAGTTTCCATCTTAGAAATCCTGAGGAGCAGTTTTTCTTTGCCCCACAAGTGCGAGATGAGTGGCCGAAAACAATTTGGGCTTTGAGAGCCCTGGTGGTGCAATGGGTAAGCAGCAGGCTGCAACCTGAAAGGTCTATGTGTTCAACTCACCAGCCATCCCCTGGAAATAAGCCATTCCCTGCAGTCTGCTTCCATCAGGAGTACAGTTTGGGATATGCTATGAAACAGTGCTACTCTACCATGCCATAGGGTTGCAATGAGTTGGAATCAGCTCAGCAGTAGTGGATTTGGTTTGGCTTTATTTTTGGTGACAAAGTCTCTGTTTTAGCTACCCAACTGATGCTGTCTTATGAAAAGTATAAACACAGAGTTATATACACAGATATCAATTTGTAAATGGATCAGCATGGTTGTGTTCTCAATAAAATTTTATGTATACACACTGAATTTTGAATTTCATTTACTGTTCATGTCACATAATCTTGTTTTCCTTTTGAGTGTTAAATATCATCTTAACTCATTAAAAACACCAGAAACAGATCCTGGATTTGACCCACAGGCCATAATTTACCAACCCCTCTTGCCAATTATGTTTCATTATTCCAATCAAATAGTAGTATAGTGCTTTTTTAAATTTAAGTAAGTGTTTCTCGACCATTACATGAAATATAAATCAGTTATTTAAAGATCATCTGTAGGTTTAATGGTATGGCATTTATTTTGTTTATCAAGAGAACCTAATGGGGAAAAAAAGCAAAGGCTAGGTTTTAGGTAAATATCACTGTCTTGCTAAAACCTTTTAATAACCAGGAGTAAAAGACCCAAGAAGTAAGCATGTAAAGAAGCAATTTGCTTCATGATAGGCACAATAGTGATTCTTACTGCAATCAAAGAGCATTACATCTTGTTCTAACTAGAGTTTGTGAACTAGCTGCCATGGTCTATGGTTGTATGTGGGTATTGTGGAGTGGGGGTGGTTGGAGTAGGATATGGAATGTGTTAATGTATAAAGGTGCCATATTCATTTAACTCATGCCAGGGAAGCAGAGAAATGACAAAACTTTAAGAGCCACTGATGTATATAAGTGGCACTTGGTCAAATACCAAAGATATCGAGAAAAGTCCACTTGGTCCATTGTCAGATCACACCAAAGTACCATGAAAGTAAAGGAAAATGTCATATTAGCATAGTTGTTTTGCAAATGTCAGCTATAAAATGATCAGGTGACAAAGTTGATGCTCTCCTATTTATTTATTTATTTTAATCAAAGGAAAACCACAGTTGGAAATGCTACCATAATGTTGTCGAATGCCATTCGTCTTTTAAAGCTTTATTCAAAATGCTGATGTCTCAGTCATCTAGGGCTACTATAAGAGAAATACCACAAATGGGTGACTTTAAAAAATAAATTCCTTTTCTCATAGTTAGGAAGCCAGAAGTCTGAATTCAATGTGCTGACCCCACGGAAAGGCTTTCTCTTGGTGTGGGGAATCTGAAAGTTCTTGCTTCTTTGAACTTCTGGTGCTGGGTAACCAACATGTGGCTTGGAATCTGTCTTAATCTACCTATGCTCCTTCGCTTGCTTGTTTATTCTCTTATATCTCAAAAAATTGAGTCATAATATACCCTTTGCTAATCCTGCTTCATTAACATTACAAAAGCAATAGATTCCCAAATGGTTTTATAACTACAAAGCATAGAGGTTAGAATTTCTAACACAGACTTTGCTGCGGGGGACATAATTTAATCCATAACAGGTAGATAGGTTCCCGCCTCTCAAAAAGGTTCAATTAAAATAATTCTTCAGCATTTAAATGTAGGCAAGATTCCTTATAGTAATAATCAACTTAGAATTCAGGGTTCTTAAAATAAATAGATTTCCAGGGAGAAAAACACAAGCATGACTTTAATCATTCTGACAGGAAATTTCCACCAGGCTGCCCAGCCTTTTGATAATCAGCTGCAAATCAGGTGGCTAAGAAAACTGGATGATGGTGTCAGGCTGACTTCCTATCCTGCTTCCATTTCTAAATGAATGACTTCCCTTTATACAATATTTTCCTATAAGAAAACCTAGAAGTGGTTTATTGGTAACAATAGACAACTACATGAAGGAAAGCATTTCAAAGTCAGAATATTTACTAAGAGGTTACGCTGTTTCCTGTATTCCCTGAATTGTGATTGGACAGAAAGGAGACATTTTGGGTAAACCCAGGAGGGGGAAAAGAGCACAATGGGAAGTGTCTTGGATTCTCAGAGGTGGGGGACTTAATTGAAATCAATATGGGAGGAAAAAGTGCTGTTCTGAAGATAGGAAACTTGAATCAGCTAAAAGCATGAAATGCATAGCATTCCTTGTGGACTTGAAGTTTGTTCAATAAAAATGTCTCCATGAAGTTACATTGCTCTCCTTTTATCACTGCAGTGGCCCCATCAAGGGTTCTCTCCATTTATAATGCCCCCCCTCCAATTCGAAGATGTCTGTAATGATGAAAAAATCTACCCCCCAAAAATTGAAGGCGGAGGTAGACCTCATTGTGCTCAGTCCTCCCAATACTGGAAATATTTTGTATAAATTGAAGGTCTGGCAATAAAATTATATGCCTCCATTGGTTTTCCTGATTTGGGAGCGACATTTAACATAATTTTTATTGCTTATTAACAGGCTCTGGCTAACATTTCAGCGTCGTTTCTTTTTCCCTACTCTCCTAACATTTGCCAACTACTAAGTTGTAGTGAAACCTGAGACCTGTGTTTGGTGGACAGCAGGCAGACAAGGAGAAGTAAAACATTCTCCCCTCAAGGGGCGTGAAGGCCCAGCAGAAGGCTGAGCTTTGTCAAGGGCAGAAAAGTTGTGGTGCCTCTGGCTGTCCCAGCTTTCACCATGTGAAGGGCTTCAAATATTTTGTGTGGCGATGCCAGTATCATCCTATTTTTATTTTCCAAGAAGTTGTGAAGCCCTCTCATAGAGACATGGATTTCAGTGGACTTGCAACTTAAACATGACCTGACTTGAATATTTCCTGTGTGGTGAAAATAGCTTGGGGATTCTTCGTGCTTGATTTGATACGTGCCTGCGTGCCCATGGGTGTGTGCAATCATACACAAGGGGACGTCAAAAAAGTTCATGGAAAAATTTCATTACCTTTTCATTCCAATTTTTTGGAAGCTCCTTCGCTTCTATATCTATATACATACATCGTTCAAGCATCTGTCACCTAAATGTTTCATACAAGTTTGCTCTCAAGACCAACAATGAAACCAAACCATGGAGTCAATTCAGACTCCTAGTGAGTCTGTATAAAGGGCTTCTGAGACTGTAAATCTTCATAGGAGGAGAGAGAGCCTCTTCTTTCTTCTCAGGAGCAGCTGGTTGGTTTGAACCACTGGCCAATCCATAATCCACAGCACCACCAGGGCTTCTAGCAATGTATTCATTCCAGATTAATTTTTGTATTATACACCATCACAGAATGACCTGTAGATGGCTTCTTATGGAAAATGAGACATTCGCTACTTTTCTATTTCTGTAGTAGAGTGTGAAATGGTCCTACAGATCTCAAACTCTGTTTTTCCCCATTTACTGACTGGCTGCTTCAGCTTGGATGATGTCTGATGCCACCAACTGCATTTTATTAATGGTAAACATTGTGATGTCAGAGGAATCCAAAACTGATTCAACTATACTAGTTAGATGATCTCATTAAGTCCAAAGGCAAAATCACTTAAAACTCACTCCCCTCCCCGATGGATTTGGCCAAGGGTTTGAAAGAAATGTCTAGTCAATTCAGTCAAAATTGTCCAACCAGTAGTGTTATGTAGACACTGTCATAGCATTGCACTAGTGTTATATGTAGCATATGTGTTCATTCTACAAATATTTTGCATTGGACACTCTTTATTAGAGATACAATCAGGAATAAGATAATGGTCCTGTGCAAGTTTTCAGACAAAAGTATTGAAGACTAACTGCTGACTTCATTTTACCCATTTTGATATCAACATCATGATTTTAATAGCCACGTTGTGTTCACCCAGATCAGGTCATTAATACTTTGGGGAAGCCCTGGTGGCATAGTGGTTACACATTGGGCGCCAACCTCAAGGTCAGTCATTCGAAACCACCAGCCGCTCTGTGAAAATGACAAGGCTATCTACACTCATAGAGATTTGCAGTCATAAACCCACTGGGGCAGTTCTAATTCGTCCTGTAGGGTCACTGTGTCTTGAAATTGACTCGATGCCATTGAGTGAAAACTTGGATTTGGAGTGAGTAAAGAAAGAAATTTCTACTTGCTACTTCACTGTTTGATACCTTCTGAGTGAGTGGTTAGAACAGCCATTACATTAAAAAAGATCCAAATATATATATATAATATTTGTAGGAGAATATATATATATTCTCCTACAAATATTTAGTTTCTCACTATACCCACTTAAAGACTGTAAAAATGCCATATTAGTTGAGTGTTTAGGTTAAAATAAAAGCAGAATTTCAAAAGCAAATCTTTGTCATTTAAGCATTTTATTATCTATTTACAATAAAAATTAAAATAAGAATGCATTGCTACCAGTCAATTCTGGTCCACAGTGATCCCTTATAGGGATTCTAAGACTGTAACTTTCCAGGAGAGAACCTCAATTTTTTTTTCCTTTGGAGTGGTTGGTGAGTTTGAATCACTAACCTTGGGTTTAGCAGTTTATCCTTCAGCACCATCAAAAATACTAATGCATGATGGCTAAACTAGAGCAAAGTCTTCAGAAATAGTATGGTGGTGGACATATATTGGTTTAAAATTATTTGATTCTTCAAAAATGTCTAAATGAACAAATTGAGCACGTGTGCCTGCCCTAGCTTAGATATTTCACTGGTAGCTTGGTAAATATCCAACTTGCCTAATCTGCCTCAAGGATACATGTTATGCAGATGGCCAGATCCCCCTAAAGACTACGGCCTTTGCACACTTTCAGGAAGGGTTTGGGGTTTTTAATTACTAGTTGCTGTTCTGCTCTACTGAAACCTTAAACAGGGATGCTAAATGCACAAGCTATGGATTTAAAACTAACTACAACTTTCCCATTTTGTTGGGATTCCCACCACAGTGAAACCTTAGAGAGAACAGAGTTCCACAGAGGCCTCAGAGGCAGTATCATCAGCTTTAATGGCAGCAGCTCCATGTATCTTAAATAAAGCATGGAATTACGACTAACCAGGAGTATCAAAGAAGCTACTGGTTTGTGACTTATCAAAGGTATTCAAGTGTGAACAAGATGATTATTCATTGCACCTGTATTATGCATCTAGGTTAACACTTTCATAGTGAAAGAAGATTTCTTTAGGAGAGTGTTTATTCCTGTTGATACAGCTGACTCCAGAAAATCGTGTATGCTTTTCTATGTCCATTGACTATTAAGGCCACCTTTAGATCTCCCCTTGTAATAATTTTGCCGACTCTGACTTTTACTTCCGGTTCTTACAGCTTCTTTACTGTGCAGTAGCAAACAGGTGACTGTAAATATCCTCCACAGGGGCATGCACAAATATGTGTATTTTCTGTCACCATCTGCACTATACAGGTCATGAATGCTGGGGGATCAATGAGTAACTGTGATAGGGTTCCTCTTAAGGAAGGTGTGTTCCAGTAGCCTGTTTATTTACAGGAAGTAATTGGTTCTGAAGAGTCTTCTCTTATCATAATTGGCTCATTGTGTATGTATTCGGGTCCTTTGGAAGAATAAGCTGCTATCAGAAAATTAAAGTACTATCTTTTAGTTGACAGAAAGCTGCAGCAACAACAACAACAACAACAAACCTTCCCATTTCCCTTTCACCCTTCCCAGGTGCATACTAAATTAAAGTAATGAAAGATCACTAGAGCAGGACTAGAGAATGAGCAGGACTGATATGGAAATTTTTTTTCCGGGAAAATCAACTTCAAAGCTAGCTTGTAAGATGAGAGCCATCTGGGTGAGAGGGCAGTACAGCCGAATGAAGATGCTCTGCTAGGTTCAGTTATGCCCTGGCTTAGAGAGATCTTGACCAGAGATAAAGATTCATAAACTCCTGTGGATAGAGTAGAATACCTGGTTGATGTAAACAGTTAAGGTGCTGAACTGCTAAGGCAAAGGTTGAAAATTCAAGTCAACCCAGAGTCCTTGTAAGAAAGGCCTGATTATCTACTTCCCCTAAAAATCAGTTTTTGAAAACACTATGGAACAAAGTCCCACTCTGAGACATATGAGGTCACTCTGAGTTTTAATTGATTTGGGGACAATTGCTTTACTGTCAATGAATAGAGTCATTGTAATAAATGGCAGGACACGCCATATCTGACCTTCTCTGGCTTCCTATGGCCACACAGCAAGGGCCAAATATACCAACCATTCCTCCCACAACACTCTCCTTCTATATGGCTCCAATAATTTTTTACAGTGACCACACAGAACTCAAGACACTAGTTACTATTAATAAGGTTGATTAGGGAAGTTAAGAGGTTACCACAAGTCAGGATCAGTTACCAGTAAGGATAAAGTCATTTTCCCTTAGCCAACAGCCAATTCTTTCTCTTGCCCTCAGTCTTTCAGCCACAGAGGCCCTGGGCTTCTACCTCTGGGGGCCAGGAAGCCAGCCTGCCTGTCTCAGTCCCTTTATCTCCTTGCTGCTCCTCTGAGTCTCCATGCCCCAGGCTCTGGTATATCTGTTACCCATGGTCATCACCACCTCTGACAGAGATCCTGGATGTGCTCTTACAAACGGCCCTGCTATTTCTCTGTGTCCCAGATGGCTCTTACATATGGAAGTATGGCTTTAATGGAGGTGTGGTTTGTCTTTTAGCAGATCATACCCACAATGAAAATGAAGGATGCTGTCTTCAATCACATTTAAGTAGTCTTAAAGAGGCCGTCAGGACACAGTGGTCATGACTTGGTTCACAGCCTCTACTGAGATCAAGACTTAACCCCATCTTAATCCTCTAAAATAGAATAATAGCCACAGACAGAGTCCTGAATTATGACACATGGCATAAGTGATTATGGCTAGAAAGGCTATATTAATTGACAACATCTCAATTATCCCCCCCCATTTGGCTAAGTAAGCCAAATTAGGTATGGAATATCCAAGCCATTCTGTACTATAGGGTGGGTGAACTAAGATGTATGGAGAAAGAACTTTGATGAGCAGAAAGGAGAACCATTAGATAGCTCGGGTCAGATCAAGAGAGCAGACAATACTGTAAGAACTAGCGTGTCTTTCCAGACATTCATGAGACATGCCATTCAGTACAATACCCATCATCCACATCTGCCCATTTCCAATTAAAGTAAATAAAAATCAAGTACAAGTTCAGTTTCTTATATTCACTAGGCACAGTTCAAGTGGTCAGTCGTCACATATGGGTAATCACTAAGGATAGCACAAATATAGAATGTTTCCATTAGAGCGGAACAGAAAATTCTGCCGGACAGCACTATTCTAGAGTGAGGAGTAAAAATAACTATTTGATCCATTAAGATACAGGGAAAGTCTCTGAATGTATAAATACAAAAGAGTGGTGAGTGGGGAATGAAAATTGCCACAAGAGAGGTATAGACAGGTGCTATAAGACAAAGAGGATGAAAGGATTCTTTGGAAGTGAGTCACTGGAAAGCTAGCTGCCACTTATTGAACACTATATGCCATGATTTAAAACATGTAACTACTCTTGTGCTCCACTCTGTGTACAAGGCTATAGAAGCAATGTCTCTTCAG
Organism: Tenrec ecaudatus; assembly: GCF_050624435.1. NCBI lineage: Eukaryota > Metazoa > Chordata > Mammalia > Afrosoricida > Tenrecidae > Tenrec > Tenrec ecaudatus. The sequence continues at coordinate 125,030,853 of NC_134548.1, read as the reverse complement.
GAGTAGCGCATAAGGAACCTTTTGGAGTTCAGAGGATGGCACATAGCTTTGCCACGGTAGCCCATAGAAATTTATCCTCAAATAACTACTCTGGAAGACCTTTCCTCTTCCCTTTTCCACTTTTCTGTCCTTTCTCCAGAGTGCGCCCCAGTGTGCACACATTGTGATGGCACCCGTGGTGGAAGACTGGGACACTAGCCAATCCTTCCAGTCTCCATGTAGGATAGTTCCTATTTTCACAAGGATAAGACTCAGTCCCTTGAGCATTTCCATGGCCAAATAGCTACAAATGCAAACAAAACTCACTTTTGAATTAAACTTTGATTACTTAGAGTGCTAAAATAAATCTTCATCATAAAGGGTACAGTGGAAAAGGAAATATTAGGGTAGCGAACTTAATCCTGCTCTCTCCTCTAACACTTACATAGTGGCATTATCTCATTTGACCAGATATTTTGTGGAGGAAATCAGGAATTGGGATATTAAACATGGTAAGAAGAGATGATCCCTTCAGGACCACTGGTGAGAGTGGCGATACTGGGAGGGTTGAGGGAAGGTGAGGTATGGGGGAACTGATTACAGGGATCTACATATAACCTCACCCCTGGGGGGTGGACAACAGAAAAGTAGGTGAAGAGAGACTTCGGACAGTGTAAGATATGACAAAATAATAATAATTTATAAATTATCAGGGGTTCATGAGGGAGTGGGGAATGGGGAGGGAGTGGAAAATGAGGAGCTGATACCAAGGGCTCAAGTAGAAAGCAAATGTTTTGAGAATGATGAGAGCAACAAATGTGCAAATGTGCTGGACACAATGGATGTATGTATGGATTGTGATCAGAGTTGCATGAGCACCAAATAAAATGATTTAAAAAACAAATAAAAGCAAAGAATTAGAAATAGCAAAAAAAAAAAAAAAGAACAAATGCCCAAATTCCAATGCCAGGATTTTGTTGTAATTCCCATTGCTTAATTTTTTTATTGGGGGCTCTTACAGTTCTTATCACAATCCATACATATATCCAATATGTCAAACACATCTGTTCATCCATTGCTTAATTCTTTATGCTTAACTCAGCATATTATACAAAATAAATCACATATAGATTACATTCAGTACAGCTAGCAAAATAAATGATTAAGGAAGACCACAGAATTAAATTAAATTAAACATAAAAAAGAATTGATGCATTTGAATTATGTTTTGATGAAGATTATTGACACTACCATGGACTAGTAGAACAAACACGTTTGTCTTGGAAGAAGTACAACCAGAAGATTCCTTAGAATCCATCTCCATGTCTTCTTTTTCACTGACCCTCTACTTTACCATGTATGATGGTCTTCCCCAGGGCCTAATCTCTCCAGATACCATGTCCTAAATACTTTTAATGGACTCAAGTCCCATTCCCATAGGCAAATGCCACGTATCATGTTGGTAAAAGAGGAGGGCAGTATGGTAGAGCTTCCTGCTTCACTTATTCAGTGATTCATAGTCCTGAATGGTACAACAATGTTAAGCCAAGGAGAATACAAAATCAATAAATGTAATGACTTATAACCTTAGAGAATTTATAGATTCATTCCAAAATACATGGTATGGATACTTTTAATATGATGGAAGAACACGGTGGCAGTAAATGATATTCAAATCTCAATAGCCATTCTCCTTTCTAATTTGTATATTCATTTGTTTCTGATGAGTCAGCCCCGACACATGGAGAGCCCATGTATTGTACAGGCTTTTATTGGCTGTAGTCTTTATGGAAACAAATAACCAGGCCTTTCTTCCAGAGTGCCACAGGATGAGTTTGAACCTTGTAGAGCACAGACTGCTTGCACCAATCAGGCTCTGTTTTTAATCTTCGTCCCAGAGGCTTAATCTTGTTGTTGGTCACTACCTGTCTTCTGAGATTCCATCACAGCTAGGATGACCATATGAAATAGGTCTGCCAAATGAGAGTAGAGAAGTAGAGCAGTCATCCTGGACCCTGATGTGATGAAAGCAAAGACAAAAACCAAAGGGAGATGAGTGTAAGACCAGATTGACCTGGGAAAAGTAATGGCCCCGTGGAGGGGCTACACCAGATCTGGAGTACGTCTATCCTTTTGTTTTTTTCTGAAGTGAAAAATGACCATTTCGTTCATCCACCATATTTAATTTTTTATTATACAAATCCAAATGCAAACCCAAATGATAAAGCTATTCATAGAACAGCCTATCCCCAGGTGCAAATGAATATGTAAATGTTGAAGCCCTCAGAAGACTTTATGGAAGAGTTTTCAAGGATTAAAGGAGTAATTGCAAAAATTCAATAGTGAACGCTAATTTGGGGTTGTAATGTGGAATTATGTTTATAAACTGAAGCATTAAAAGAAAGTAGTGGAATAAATTGCTAGTAGAGAAGTACAAAGTAGGAGGAGGTAAAGTGGTGGAGAAGGCATGTCCAAACATAAAGGTCCCAGACAATAATTAAAAAGTGTTTTTTCTAAAAGAGGTTGCAGGTTGAGACCTGGCTAGAATGCAAAGCCCTTTCCCAGGATTCACACTTTCATCTATTCATGTAAATGAATCTATAATATGTCTCTAGCCAACCCTAAAGGAACTCCATTCTTTCTTGTTAGTAAGTTATTTAAAATCAATAGTTTGTCTTTAAGGAAAGCTTTAGCTGTTACTAACTTATATCTCATAAACTTTTCACTTCATATTCTGAGGTTCAATATAACCTACATGTTCATTTAATTACAGGAAATTCTAGATCATCAGTTGATAAGGCTAAGAGGGTTGGAGATTCTGAGTTTTATCGTTATAAGCCACCTGCAGGGTGGTAAATTTGAAGAACAACTATGGCTATGTCAATGTTTAGTCTCCATTCATTTTGTAGAAAAAGAGATATTTGCAACAAATAAGTGATTATTCTTGCAAAATTCTACTATGTGATTATTACCATCATTCCTATTGCCATGGCCGTGTTTTCTTTCCTTTCCTTTGTTTCCATATTTCCTCATTCCCATCATCAATAATGATCAACTTATCTTGATTGCATGTTTAATCAATTTTAGGCTGTAGAAAGTGGTAAAAAATATCTTCAATTTCCTAATCTTTGGAATTCGTGATTGGTGCATATATTTGAATAATAGTCCCATTAGCTGATCTTCCCTGTAGGCATATGGATATTATTCTATAACTGACAGCATTTTACTTCAGGCTGGATCTTGAAATATTCTTTTTGACAAACAAACAAGAGAGAGAAAGAGAGAGAGAGAAATGCCATTCCCACATGACTGTGATTCAAAATGGTCAGTTAGGTAACTAACGCCTAGGACATTTATCTTTAAGTTGGGCCAGATTGACTAGAGAGACAAATCCAGACACTCTTATATATGTGTAAGACTGAGCTTTATATCAAGAAGTAATATCTGTCAGGAAAACATTCCTGCTAAGGCCAACTCAAGTCCAGTAATAGTGCATAGGTCCCCTGTCAGACTCACGCTGCCACATGCAGTGATGCAGAATGTGGGAAGAGAACAGATCATTGGTACAGAGTCCTGTAGTTCCAATGGTGCAGTTCATCACAGGGCTCTGGCAGGTCTGAGTGACCAGCCAGCAGGAAGGTGACAGCAGAGAGAGAAGGGGAGGTCCCCAGGGCCCTCCTTATGAGAAGGGCACACCCACAAGGAGGCACCATCAGGCTGTTACCTGATTGACAGGTTGAATATCACACCTACACTTTTATGGCAACTTCAAGTTGACATGAAATTATGTAACTATTACAGTTTCCTTTTTTTTTTACTAAATTCAACCTATGTCTATTTTGTTTATTAATGGATATCTTTAGTTATTTCTCCTCATTTTGAATCATACCTCATAAACAAATGAAATTCTCTAAACGTTTATTCCACCCGCATCGCTAAGGTTGACTCTGTTTCTGGAACAGCTCTACCCCACTGGGATTTTAAATGCTTTCCAACCTGAGGCGTTCATCTTAAGGCACTACTATATCAAGCATGCTCCACTGCTTTTCCTAAGGTTCACTGATCTCTTGGTTCTTTTGATATTGTGAACTGAGTGAAGATTCACAGAGCAAATCAATTTTCTATTCAACAGTCCATGCGTGTTTTGTTTCAGGTAATTGATTGCATTCCCACAGTATAACATCGCTTATCCCATTTCCTCCCTATGTTATTCATTTTCTTTTTTCTTCTTTCCCAGGCCTTCATGCTTTCTAATTTTTTTCCTTGTGGAAATATTGTCCTTTTAACTTCAAATAGTTGATTATTCTAAGTAAGGAACATCCCCGTAATGCTTTGCTCACTTTCAAGACCTATTATGTGACTTAAAAATTAATCATGGAGATGAGTTCAATTCCAGCCCTGGAAGGTGACTGATTTCATTGTCAGTGATTTCAATATTAGTGTAAAAGGAATATGACTAATTTTTGTAGGCTGGTATTTTATCCTGCCACTTTGATGAATCTTTCAATTAGTTTCAACAATTTTCTTACTGGTTCTTGGGATTTTCTAGATAAAGGATCATATAATCTTCAAACAGAGTGTGTAGTAGTATGCATTCGACTGCAATCCACATGATTGGCAGTTTGAAACCAGCAACAGCTCCATGGGAGAAAGACTAGGTTTTCTACTCCCACAAACAGTTACACTATCAAAAATTCAGATGGGGTTGATATGAGTCAGCATTGACTTGATGGCAGTGAGTTTGTTTTTTTTGGTTTGCCGATTTGAATACCTTTCATTTATCTTTCTTCCCTTGTAATTCTGGCTAAGATTTCCAGTACAACATTGAATAGAAGCGGTGATGAAAGATATCCCTATTTGGTTCCTGTTTTCAAGGGAAATGCTTTAAATACCTCTTCATTGATTTCACATTTATGCCATTATGTTAAGGAATTTACCTTCTGTTTTGCTAAGTGTTTGCCTGGAATGGTTGTTACATTTAGTCTAATGCCTTTTCTGAGTTGATTGATATGACCATGCAGTTCTTTTGCATTATTTTATGTAGTGGATTATTTTGATTATTTTTCTATTGTTGAACTCTACTTGTATACCTGGTATGAATCCCACTAAATCATGATGTATTATTATCTTTTTACATTGGATTCTATTGAATAGAATTTTGATAAGAAGTTTTCCTTCTAAGTTCTAATATGGCAAAGGATATTTATCTTTAATTTTTGTTGTAGCTATGTCTATGTCTAGTTTTGGAATCAGAGCTATCCTTGCTTCTTAAAATAAATTTAGGTATACCCCATCATTTTCTATATTCTGGAATATTTTCAGTAAAATTGATGCTAATTCTCTGAATGTTTGGTAAAATTCTCCAGTGTAACCTTAAGGGCTGGGACTTTATTTTTGTTGTGAGTTTGTTAATAACTTGTTCAATTTCTTCTTGTGTTGTGAGTGTTAAAATTTTCTTCTTCAGTCTGTTTTAGTTTAGGCAGTTAATTCAAATTTGTTGGGATACTGTTCTTCACTATATCATATTTTTATTTTTTAATTTCAATTTGTTCTGTTGTCATTCGACCCTTTAAATTTATTATTCACATTATTTGCATCTTTGCCTTTTCATTTCTTAGATTTCCCAGTGCTTTGCCAAAGTTATCAGTCTTTCAGAGAAACAACTTCTAGTCTTGTTTATTCTTTCTATTGTATTTCTGTCTAATTTACTTCTAATTTAATCTTTTATTTATTTTCTTCTGGTGAAAGAAGGCTTTTTGCTACCCTTTTTTAATTGTTGGAGATTCTGGGCTAAGATGTTTATTGGGTTTGGTTTTTTTATGTGTATATTTATTGCTATAAACTGCTCTTTGAGAATTGCTTTCTCTGTATTCCAAAAGTTATTCTATGTTGTGGTTTTCATTCTTGTTTGATACACGGTGTTTTCTTATTTCATTCATTTTATTACGCAACAGTTTTTCTAAAAGAAGTTATTCAATTTTCATGTAGTTGACATTTTTCCCTTGAGCTACTACTATTGATTACTAATTTTTTAGCATTGAGATCTCAGAAGATTCTTTTTAGTAGTTTGATGATTTTAAGTTTATTGAGGCTTGCTTGTGGCCTAGCATACAGAAAGGCCTCAAAAATGATATAGGAAAATGCCATTATCTTTTAATTACCCTTTTGCATGAATTTTTTGTAGCCCTATTGTATGATTTATTCTGGAGAATGGTTTATATAAGCTAGAAAAGAATGTGTGTCCTGTTGCTAGGTGGAGTGTTTTGTAAGGTCAAGTTGGTTTATTTTGTTGTATAATTATTCTATGCATTGGTTGAATTTCTTTCTATTTGCTGTGGAGGGTTAAAGTCTCTTACTATTATTGTGGTGTTGCCTATGTCTCTTTTCAATTCCAATAGTTGCTTTTTTATGTACTGTGGCAGTCATTCATTGATTTTATTATTGTTTTTCAGTGTTGGGTAGGTTTATATTATCCTGTTGAATTCTTTCCTGCATGGCTTCTACCAATGAATTAGAGCACAGTCTATTTTATTCTTTTTTGCATGTAACTTTTCACCTTTCTTTCCCTGAGCTGCCTTCTGGATTCTACCCTTGTCTTTGATTTTGGAAAATTTGATTACGATATATCTTAGTGATTTTCTTTTGAAGTCTATCATGTTTGGGGTTTATTGAGCTTCTTGATTGTGTATCTTCTGATCATCTTTGATATTAGATAAGTTTTCTTCCAATGAGTCTTCAGCATTATTCTCTGTACTTTTCTTCATCTCTTTGTATTCTGCAATACCAATATTAAACCAAACTCACTACCATCAAGTTGATTCTAACTCATAGCACTTCTGAGGCTGTAAATTTTTATGGAAGGAGACTGTATCATCTTTCTCCCACAGAGCACCTATGATTTAAGACCACAGAACTTTTGATTAGCAGCCCAACACTTAACTAATTATTCCACCTGGACTCCTACCATTTCTATCAGAGGTAAATTTTGATTGTGTCCCACATAATTCTTAAACTTCCTTTATTTAATTAATTTTACTGATTGTTCTCCTAGAACATTGGTATTGAGAAATTTGTCTTTAAGATTGCTAATTTTGTCTTTCCATTGTTCATTGCTACTCCTTTGCCTTTTACATTCATTCCGTATTTTTGAACTCAGTATTAGGCTTCTAGATTTCTATTTACTGTTTTTGTGTGGTTTCTCTTTTTCATTTGTTTTGTCAATTTGTTTTGTAATGTTTTCTTGAATACTTTTAACATTTCAAAGGCATTTTTCTTTATTTTATCTACAAGTTTTCAATCTTCAATCTCAATAAGTAAAAGTCAAATATCAAGAAAAAAGAAAATATATAATACAAGAACATAGTATAGAAAACAAAAAATAAAGATTAAAATGGGAGGGGAAAAAGAAAGGGAAATAATACAAGAAAAAGAACAAAAAAAGAAAAGGAGAAGAAAGGGGAAAGAGAAAAATGGAAAAAAATCATAAAGAAAGTGGAAAGGGGAAAAGGAAGAAATGAAGGAAAGCAGGGAAGTGGGAGGACCCCAGTTGTGGTTCTAAGTTCCTGTAGTCTTAGAAGGCTATTGAGGAATATCTCCTGATCCTTTAAGACATCCCTAGCAGCCCAGAGATCAGGAGGTGTATGTATCTGGAAGCAATTTCTGCCAGTCCAGTGTGACTGGGGGTAGAGAACTCAACTGTCACTGAGTGTTCTGCTGACCTGAGGAAGTGGCAAGAACATCCAAATTTAGAAATGGCATACACCCAGTGCCTAATCTACAAGGGTGTGCCTCTGATCTCAGGCCAAATAGGGCCCACAAAGGGTGTAGGGCAAAGTTTCCTAGCCTCCTTTGGGTGGGGTGGGGGCACATTCTGGTTGCAGGGAGCATATTGAGAACAAGGGAGATGTTGACAGCCATCAGTGTAGTTTCTTGCATACTCTGGGCAAGCATAGTTGATTATCTGATCCTGTCACTGTTTACAGCCTCAGAAACCCCAGGAATCAACATTGTTCTGTTCTAGAGGGGAGCTTCAGTCAGAATCAACTTGACACTGCTCTGCCATGTCAGGTCACTGACAATTCACTTTTCCTTTTGTCTTCATAGTTACTGTTTTTGTTCAGATTCTTCTCCTAGTTGGTATTTAAGCCCCTCATTTTCCTTTCCGCTGAAGCTCAAGATTCCAGGATTATCAACTGTATCTGTTTCATCTAATCTCTTGAGTCATTATTATTGAGGGACTGGGTCACCTATCTGCTTATTCTGCCAACTTGCTAGATATCTCTTCACTGTTTGTTTTTTTTTTTTTTTACTAAGGCAACATACCACAAAATCTTTATTCTTATTCTGTATCAGTTTGGGGTCTCTCTTGAAACTGTCTGCTAGGGGTGGCTTTGCTGGCATTTGAAACCCTGGTGGCATAGCTTCCAGCATCGCAGCAACATGCCAGCACCACACTATTACATTCTGACAGATGTATACAAAGAAATGACAAAAGATGTCTCAACAAAGACCATTTAAAGGAATATAATTAAATATGCAGAGACCTGGAGTTAGAAATCCAAGACAAAAGAACATACTCAGCATTTCTCAGGCTAAAATAACTGAAGAAAAACTGAGCCTTGACTTACACTATTTAAGGCAAAGGAAGGATCAGAAAAGATGGAAGCAATACCAGAGTTGCTGAATCAAAAAGCCTTGGTCAATGTTTCACCATTTCAAAGGATGATCACGAACAATGGCAATGGAATAGAAGGAAGAAATCCAAGCCGCTCTAAAGACATTATGGAAAAATAAGACTGGGAATTAATGGAACACCAATTGTGACTTTTCAATGAAAAGATTCACTGAGCTCTGTGGGTGCTCACTTATCTAATCCAAGAAATTCAGAAGATAGCTACTTGATCAACTGACTGAAAGAGATCCATATTTGTTTCCATTCCAAAAAAAAGGTGATCCAACAGAATCTACAAGTCATCATGCAATATCATCAATATAATCCACAAATAAAATTCTGCTGAAGATAATTCAAAAATAGCTGCAGCAGACCATCAACAGAGAACTGTAACAATTCAATCCAATTCAGAAGAGGACTTGGAACAAGAGACATCATGCTGTATATCACAGGGATTCTTGCGGGAAGCAGATAATACCAGAAAGATGTTTTCTTTCTGCAAAAACATTTGACTGTATGGATCATAACAAAATCTGGATAACTTTGAGAAAAATGATAATTCCAGAACATGTCATTCTGCTCATGTGGAATCTATACATAGATCAAGGGCAGACATTCGAACAGAAAAAAAATGGGTACTAAATGGTTTCAGATCAAGAAAGGCAAACAAACACATACTATATGGGAAAAAATAAGGGTTCCTGGGGGGTAGGTTGTGGGAAGGACCGGATAAAGGAGAGTTGACACAAGGAGTTAAAGAGGAAAGAAAATGTTTTGCAACTGATTGTGGTAGTAATCATCAATGATTCTTGATGTGATTGAAATATGGAATGTTATATCTGTAAGAGCACCCAATAAAATGATACATAAATTTTTTAATAATAAAATCAGGAAAGGTGTATATCAGAGTTGTATTCTTCCATCATATTAATTCAATTTGTATGCAGTGTAAATAATCAGATAAATCGAACAACATGTAGAAGAACTGGGCATTAGGATTGAAGGAAGTTTGATTCACAACCTGCAATATGAAGATGGCACATTTGCTTACTAAAAGCAAAGAAGATTGAAGGAATTACTAGTGATGATCAAAGACTACAGCCTTAAGTATGGTTTACACATCAACATAAAGAAAACAACAGTCCTCACAATTGAACACCACAATAAATGGAGAAAATATTGAATTCTCAGGGATTTCTTTTTTCTTGGATACACATTCGGAGCCCATGGAAATCCACTCCACTGCCCTCCAATTGATTCTAAATCACTGCCACACTACACAAGGCTGTAAATCTTTTTTTTTAAATAAATCATTTTAATGGGGGTTCATACCACTGTTATCACAATCCATACATCCATCCCTTGTGTCAAGCACATTTGTACATTTTTTGCCATCATCATTTAAAAATATTTTCTTTTAGTTGAGTCCTTGGTATCAGTTCCTCCTTTTCCCCCTCCCTCCCTCATTCTCTCTCCTTCCCTATGAACTCTTGATAATTTCATGTCTTACATTGATCCGTGTCTCCCTTTACCCACTTTTCTGTTTTCCATCCCCCTGAGAGGGGACTATAAATAGGTCATTGTGATTGCTTCCCCATTTCTTCCCACACCTTCCCCTTAC